>NC_088235.1:57611799-57911799 GCF_036934945.1 Oncorhynchus masou masou
AATTATTTGACATTTAATAGGTGTTAAGTCACCCAATCCACCAATTTAATGAATTGTTGGAAAATATGAATTATTTACGACATTAGCATATGGGTTGATACACATTTTCCAAAGGTCACAATGTTTCGAAGATAAATAAGTGTGAGTGTACGTGTCAGCCATTGTCTCTGGGCCAGTAGGTGGCATTCTTCCATCTGCATAGAGCCACTGTGACTGTATCCTGGTCCATGTGGCAAAGACCACAAATGGATCTCTCTCTGTCTCTCACTCACTCTCTGCCTTTCACTTACACCATAACCCTTTCTTTTCCCCATATGAAGATACTCTCTCATTCCCTCTCTCATGCTCCACCTCTCTCTCCCCCCAATCTCTTTCTCTCTCTGCTCTTTCTCTCTTTCTCCCTCCCTTCCTGTCATTCCCTTTCTCTGTTTCTGAGTTCATCCACGGTCTCTTTAGGCCTCTTTTGAGGCCTACTAGTTGCCTATGTAGTCACCATGGTACAGAGGCAGTGTAATATGATCATAGTCCTTGACCAGGGGGGTTAGAGGGTAGAGTTGATATACGCGTCAGGGTCGTCACTTCAACAGCCACTCCAGACACCAGTTTAGGCATCAGGTGTGTGTCACCTCTCAAGTTTAAAGGCCTGCCTGGAGGCAATGAAAGGACTTCTGCTGGGTCCTTCTCATTCAGCTCACAAAACTCTATCCATTGAAAACAGAATATTTTCAGATCACTACAACGTCAATCAATCAAATGTATTTAGAAATCCCTTCTTACATCAGCTGATGTCACAAAAAATCAGCTTTGTCTTTGAAAATCCCTGATATCATCACTACGTTTGGTAAGGAAGGAGTACCGTATAGACTGAAACAGAAAAGGTTTGATCTAATCTAGGCTGCTGCCTGCCCAAAATATACTGTAGGCCTAATGTCCTCATCATGTTTACCTGTGCTCCACTGTCATGATCGAGAGGCTGGTTTTGTATATCATGGTGCAACACGTCATAAGCTCCCATGCCCTCTAAGCCCTGGCCCTAAAACATTCCCCCTGGAGTGTTGGGGCCTCTGACTGCTGGGCCTTAGCACCACTGATTTATGGATACAACTGTGGATTAGAGATAAAGACACCTGTCCTGCCCTCCATCACCAGCTATTCCCACGCTAAGGAGCTCTGTGCTAACCTCAGCTGGAATGTCACCTCGCCAACCCCTGGTGGGTCAAAGGGACCATGTCCTATTGACAGTCCTCCCCACTACGGCCTTGTTCCCCCAAGCCTGCTCTCCTGAACAATGTGCCAATGTTAACAAACCTACAGCAACAACTTTTACTGAGGAATGGCAACCGGGAGGAACATTGTCTCTGGTTATTTGTGATTGGATTCGGACTTGTTGTATAACCGTATGGAGGAGATGCAGAGATGGGTACTGAGTCAAAGATGTCAAATTGTCCATTGTTTTTTCTATACTGAACAAAAATGTAAACGCAACATGCAACAATTTCAAAGATTTTACAGAGTTACAGTTCATATGAGGAAATCTGTCAATTTAAATAAATTCATTAGGCTCTAATCTATTGATTTCACATGACTGGGAATACAGACACATATATGCATCTGTTGGTCACAGATAGCTTAAAAAAGGTAGGGGCATGGATCAGATAACAAGTCAGAATCTGGTGTGACTACCATTTGCCTTATACAACACGACACATCTCATTTGCAGTTGGTCAGGCTGTTGATTGTTGTCCCACTCCTCTTCAATGGCTGTGCGAATATGCTGGATATTGGCGGGAATTCAAACACGCTGTCGTATACATTGATCCAGAGCATCCCAAACGTGCTCAATGGGTGACATGTCTGGTGAGTATGCAGACCATGGAAGAACTGGGACATTTTTAGCTTCCAGGAATTGTGTACAGATCATTGCAACATTGGGCTGTGCATTGTCATGCTGAAACATGAGCTGATGGCAGCGGATGAATGGCACGACAATGGGCCTCAGGATCTCGTCACAGTATCTCTATGCATTGAAATTGCCATTGATAAAATGCATTGTGTTCATTTTCCATAGCATATGCCTGCCCTTACCATAACCCTAAGCATTAAGCAAACTGCTCGCCCACACAATGCCATACGTGGTCTGTGGTTGTGAGGCTGGTTGGACGTACTGACAAATTCTCTAAAATGATGTTGGAGGCAGCTTACGGTAGAGAAATTAACATTACATTTTCTGGCAACAGCTCTGGTGGACATTCCTGCAATCAGCATGCCAATTGCATGCTCCCTCAAAACCCGGTGGCATTGTGTTGTCTCAAAACTGCCCATTTTAGAGTGATGTTTTATTGTCCCCTGCACAAAGTGCACCTGTGTAATGGTCATACTGTTTAATCAGCTTCCGGATATGCCACCTCTGTCAGGTGGATGGATTATCTTGGCAAAGGAGAAATTCTCACTAACATGGATTTGAAAACATCTGTTTACAATATTTGAGAGAAATAAGCTTTTAATACATATGGAACATTTCTGGGATATTTTATTTCAGTTCATGAAACATGGGACCAACACTTTACATGTTGCGTTTATTTTTTTGTTCAGAATATATTAAACCATTTCGGATTAGGGTAAGAACCAACATCCCCACAGAAGTTGAACTCCAGCCCCTGTGGAACACACGTTGCTGACGTGACTGATTTGTGGTTCTTCCAGGAAGGTAGGGTTATGGTCCTCTGCCACCGTGGAAGCTTGTGGCACTGGCCTTCTCCAAATGCCTTGGCGGTCTAAAAGAGTGAGATGCACTGGTATACATTCTGACCATGACATGGCATGACACCACACCACCCTGGTCAGTACCACAGCTATTTCACTGAAGATCTTTGTCACTGCAAGGCCATCTTTGTTTTTAAACACTTACTGGAAGGATCAGCAGTCTAAAATAAACCAGCAAGATGTGCTGCTGACCTCACAAAAAGCACAAAGTGACTTTTGCCTGGGAAATGCAAGGGTATCAAAGAATGGCATTGTGAAAACAGTAGGGTTTGGTGCACATAAGCTACAATTTTTATGGTAGAAGCATAATACAGTGATATAAGAGTGCATTACAGTCAAAAGGTAAATTAATAAATTATTGATTATTACAAATGGATCAATATAGGATTATTTTAAATGAATGAGAGATAGACAGTGGTCTGACAGCCTTGGGTAGCACACTGTGTATCATCGCCCTGTTGGACTTCACTGTGGTCGATCTATTGAGCTTGTGCAGCCTGTTCACATAGTGTGTCCCTCTTTGCTTCTGCAGGCATTGGGACCACAGCCCAACATTATCTAATGGAACAGGATTCATTAGACCGATTGAACAGATCACCATTTAACAGAAGGAGCAGTTTGTGGGGAACCTGCTATGATACAGATCTGGTTTCCATCTACTGTAGTTATACTCCGCTTGGGATGATCGTATGCTCTCCGTCAAATAGATAAACGTTTCAGAGATCTGTATTTTTAATATAACAACCCATCTGTCTTACATGGATAGAATGTATCTACATTCTTTACAACTGAATGAATAAAAAATATATATAATTTGAGATTGTGGCCCAATGCCAATGATGCATTAGCTATACAGAACCAAATTGATAATACAGTGTAGTGTGAGGCACAACAAGGGTATGACTACTTGCACCTGGTTCACTGACCTGGTTTCCATGACTACCGTCTTCTACTGCACACTGGTATTGTCGACAGAGTGAATTTGTCAAAAATAATGCTGAAGATAGCAGATTTTCTCTGAAATTAATTATTTTTGGAAGAAAGAGCGCTGTGGGATTCAACTGTTTTTCACATATGGCTGTACTGGCTGATCAATCTGGTTTACATTAAGTTTATTTGTTTCAATTTGTGTGTCCCTCCCCATTCTGAGATGACTCCTCCAGACACCGGGGCTTTGAAATCCATGCATCGTATGAAAAAACAGTATGCTGGTCACAGATGTTTAAAAGGTTTCTGATTCGAGCCTGCGGATGACTAATTTGAGCCACTGTTTTGAAATAAGTTTGGACTGACAGTATTGAAACGGCCTGCAGCCGTGCTTATTGCGTTTTGTCATATCGCACAACTATAATAAATCTATAACTTTTACAGAAGCTTCTGCCATGGACAGATGATATCCTATGCTAAATCTACACTTAAATAAATGGTCATTAGATCATTCTACTTAGATTTTCATATATTTCCCCTCAAACTCCCCTGTATGGAAAAGTATGCTTGAGACTAGACCTGCCATGAAGAACATACCCACCATATCCCCCTTTCCCAGCTGTTGTGCATTTTCCAAATCTCTGCTGATCCTCCCCAGAGCTCTGAACATCCCAACCACCACAGCGACCCACTACACAACTCAAAGCAGCCCATCTTCCCCACACTGTAATTATGGCTGGGTAACGTATCAAGGAACGTACTCGCTTAAAAGCTTTGGCTCTTCTTTTTGAAATGGTATACGGCCTGTCTTGTGGGTGGGAGATGAAAGGTGGATGCCAATAATGGGCTTCTTGTCGGGGGAGACCTAGCTGGAGAGGCTACGTGTCGCTGTGACGTCATTCCGGCCTTTTGACCAACACGGATAGGAGATACATCTACCTGGCTGAAGCCATTGGCAGTGAGGATGTTTGAAACGGGTCTAGAAAATGACATTTTGTTTTGCCACACTGTCAAATGTTATCGGTCTACCTGACCGGTGTTTACCCCAAATGTTTGTTCGTAAACGTGTGTGTAGGTTACTGATGTTTCAAAGGACACACATCTGGAGGTGTGTGCTTGTGGTCTCGTTAGTCCTTTTTATCAACACATGAAATCCATAATACCCCCATTAGTGTATATCGAAAAGGACATAATAATGTGCTCAGAGAACAGGTGGCATGCCCTGCTGCTTTTATGGGTGCAGATGTGTAAGCTAACCCCGAAGGGTAGGAGCCAGTGGCTCGCGTGCCCCTGCAAGACGATGGTCCACAGAGGTAGGGCCGGACGTTTGGCTCCCCCGAGCCATGCCTCACATTGAAGACCGTGGCGTCCTTGAAGACATGAGAAAAGGAGCCTGGTCTGTCCAGCTCTGACTCCTTTTCTGTATAGTTACGTGCTGTAGTGTTGGTTCTGATGGTGAGAACTAGCTTCTATGCAGGGCTGCTGCAGGCCCGTTTTTATTGATATACACTGTAGTCCCCTGTGACATTCCTGAAAGTGATTCGGTTAGGTGACTTCTTGGCACTGTCTCTGCAGAAGATACATGGGTGGCAAGCAGCACAGGCAGAACATTTATGATGAAGTATGTTCTTGTAATTGTTGGTCAGGCTTGTGCTTCATGGCAATTTGTACCTAAAGAGGCCTGAAGACTGTTTTGAAAGAAAGTGACCTTACGTGAACACGAACTAACTATAAGTGTGTTCTGTCATTGCTTTGTAAAGGTAACTAAAGGTAAAGCAAAGGGTTGGTCTTGGTTTATAAGAATAACCCAAAATGCGGTCAACTTTTATTCTCCACGATATAACATCAATGTATCGTTAATGTAGTCTTTTTAGTACCCTCCAGTAAAGATATTACAATGATGTTTTCCCTTCCCCAGCTGACCAGTGACCACGAAGATGCTTCTCCATGTTTAGGTTGAATCTCCATTAAATGAAAAAGTATATTACAAGGATGGGCTGCCATTTGTTTTTAGGAGTTACCCCTACAAACCTTACAACGGAATGAGTAATGTTATCTTGCCAACAGGCTCCCCTTTACTCACTCTGAAGGAAACATGCAGTTCAGCCATACTTTGAATGATGAAAATGATTAACTTCTACCAGTATCAGATATACTCTTTGCGGAGTTCTGCGGCTTTGAAAAATGTATTAAAATAATTTTGATGTATTTTAATCCCTAGTAATGGAAGTTCATTAGTTGAACTTGGCCAGTCATTGGAAGGTGACCAAGCTTCTGGGAACTGAGGTAAAACATCCACGATAAGTAATGTGGCAGATGTCCTTTAAACACTTCTTTGACAGGAGGAGGTACTGTTAGGGCAGATGGTGTCTTAGCCAGTTTCCATGAATACTGTACATGCTAATTATATCAAAAGATAGCCTACACATTATGTAACATAATATTGTTACATGCATACATTGAACAGTGTTTTAATTTTACTTTGTCTCTGAGTACACTTCGAATATATTTCATTTAAAAAAAAATATTTTTGATAAGTAATCCCTCTGTGTAGCATGGGATTTCTCTTTTTGCTATATACAGGAAAACAAGACGGGTTTCCTTGGCAAAGGCATATATCTCAACATTTCTTTCCAAATGTATCTGTCTTTTCTCTGTAATATGTACAGTAAACTGAAGATAATGTACTCCAATACAAATGTGTCTGACTCCAGAAGCCATTTTACATTATACCTGTGCTGTTAAATTGAGAAAACATATTCCATGAGACATTGGCCCAAATATGATACCCAAAACATAAATAAATCATGCTCTAAAATTGTATGCATGTAAATGCTGAAATTCCATGGTATGTTTTGTAAAGCAAAAAAATATATAAACGGTTAAAAATCACAGACATCTTGCATTTGAAAGAGAAAAGAACCATGAAGGAATATCCGTTGGGCTGAAGAGGCTTTGCGGTATCAGGACTGTGCTCTGGCCGTTTTGTTCTCTCTGGGTGGCAGGGATGTCTATCTTGAGAGAGCCATGAGAATGGATTTCCCATTGGATGTCCTTGAGCAGAATTATTCCTTGGCAATGTAATTGTGCTTGAACTAAAGGAAATTGAAGTTGATGGTAGGACTTGGCTCCAGGGACAATGCATTACCCTAAACGCAACAGCCTGATTAATTCTGTACAGCAACCTGTCACTAACGACTAGAATTGCGTAGTTGGGTCGAGTAAACACCACTACATTTATTGACTCTGAAGTTCCCCACTACAATGTTTTTCCCCCACTGTAAAGCTATAACATTGACTGATCATTATGCATGGAGGTATTGTACCTTTGGATAATTCAACAACTGTTTGAACACTTAAATGCTTGCTCTAAAGTAATTATGGTTCTTGTATTTCATGAAAGAGTAATGGCGATAAATGTTAAGTCTTTCTTCAGACGAGGATGGTTCATCTTAAAACATCATACTGCCTGTCTGGGGGGGGGGGGCACACCATTTTGTCATCATTTTCAAATAAACAATTTATGTTAATACCTGCACCTACACAACTGAGGGCAGTGATCCATACACACTTTAAAACAAGTATTTCTCTTTACACTTTACTGTCGCCTATACTGCACGAACAAGCTTGTATAATGGTAACTAGTGAGAGAGCACATCATCAATTGCACAGACATTGATTTTGCATCTGGCATCAAATTGCATCTTGGCTAATCTATATATGGACCCCTTAACTCACATCCAGTACATCAGCCTCCCTCCAACACCAACCTCCATGCTCCACCATCTTTCTTCCACACAGACAGTGTGTGTCCTCTCCGAGGGCCACCTCAGTCTGGCCTAGTGCTGCAGGATGGCTGCTAAAGCCATCAACCTGCCCTGGCCAGGGCCAGATAAATCACCTAGTAATAACAGACATCAGCAGATAAGGGGGGCCAAGCTACCTGCCATAAATCTCTTCTCCTGCTGTCCTCTCAACGTCCACTTTGGTGTGGGGAGCAGCGTGTAATCTCTGGAGTTGCCCCCCACCCTGGCCCCACACCAACACCCCCTGATTTAGGGCTGTGAGAAATGTTGAGGGGTCTCTTCCCATTGCACCTCCTCTTTTCTTTTTTAAGGAGGCTGTTTGTTTAGGGTGTTCTGGTTTGTCACTATTGTTTATGTCACTAGTGCTATTGTACCTGAGACACTGTTCTCACAAAACCCCCATATGCCTACTATTTCTGTGAACTACATTTAGTTGGCTTCTTGCGAAAACATTAGAGCTATAAAAAATATATATATTTCTAACCCACTGGGGAAAAACGTCAGATGACTTCAACAAAAGTACATCGAATACATGTAATCATTTGCTATCCCTATTTATATAATTAGAAATCAAATGTGCCTCGTCAGGGAGGAAATGGAAGACAACCAGTGGTTTACAGAAGCTGTGATGTCATCCCCAAGATGGCCTCTTGATTTTTCTTCTAGTAGCATGACTAATCGGAAGTCAAACTAGCCCCTAATATGCAGCCCTCGGTAGCGGAGGGATGACAGATGATGCAGACAGTGCTGGATCCTCCGGCTGCATCCTCAGGCTGCTTTCCAGGGCCAGATTGCCTGGATTACATTCCCCTTCTGACCAACCTGCTATGGGTCTGCGCTTGTCTTTAAGGCCATGGAGGGAAGGAGGGATACTGTGAGGTCTTTTCATGCATCCCTATGTTCTTGTAATTGGGAGTGTAGTTACTGGCCAAGGCCAAAGTGCCAAAGGCCTTTGACCTGCCACTTGTCCTTACCATGTACTACACACATCGGTATAGAGCTAAGCTATACAGTATATCAACGTTATGAAATAGGTCATAGATCATAGGCATTTATCACAAATAAAACAGTTGGTTTAGTCAATAATTCTTCAGACAATAGATAGGCCTGTCTTGAAATGCATTTCCTGCCTCAGAAAACGTAACGTCATGACTAACTACTGTTCCCTGAAGGAGGGAAATGAGGTACAACATACAATGGGGAGTCGCACTCTCCTTGAAGGATCTAAAATCATGCCCGACAAGGCCAATGAAATCTGCGCCTCGCTGGAAGCTCCGCCTTCCACAGGTGATGAGCGTCAGGCTCGGGTTCATTCCTTCAATTGAATACCGCTCTTCACCGATACCAGGAATGGGCAGTGCAGGGCCAAACAGGTGTTGTACCTAGTTTCCCTCCTTCATGGAACAGTAGTGAAAGTCATAACGTTACGTTCCCTTTCAGTCAGTCAACTTCGGTACAACGTACTATGGGGAAATAGAATCACGCCCCAAGCTGACCCCAACGAATGATAAATTAAATGGCCCCGCCAGGTGTAGCAGTCTGGGTAATGTGCACATGGCACGCTGCCTGGTGACTTTACTTTGTCCCAGCCTGGGAGTAGTGACATCCAAGCGATAAAACCAAAAGTGTTTGGTATTGCTCAACTCGCCGCAGCACAAATACTTCCTATCTCCCTTTAAACAATTCCCAAGACACTGCCTGGCCCCTGGTGGAGTGGATACGTACACCGCTAGGTAACCCTTGCCCCTTGCTGTTATATGCAGGTAGCCTCTGCAATACAGTGGGAGAGACTGCCCTACCGCAAACTGGATTAGCAAAACAGACAAAAAGCTGGTCACATAACTGGTTATCCCATGTCTGTTCAATGTATGTGCGTAAAGATCGCTCCGGACACAGGGAATGTAACCTCTGTTGCTCTTCAAAAGGTGGAGGCGAAAGGGGAAATAGCTGAAAGCTGTAGGACCTGTAGGACATAGCCATGACTTTCGGGTCAAAGGCTACATTTGGACGAAACGTCACCTCAGAGATGCTCAGGGCGAACTTAGTACAGGAAGGATGTACAGATAACGTGAGGAGGTCCTCAACACGTTTAGCCAAAGCCATGGCCAGGTTTTTTTTTGAAGGACAGGATCCACCGATTCCAGATGTTCAAAAGGGGCTGAACACAGTGCCTCCAAAACCATCACTAAGTTCCATGTGGGCGCAATAGGTTTAGAGACCATCTGAGACACAACGTACCACTTTCAGGAACCACACAACCAGGGGGTGGGCCTCCAGTGAGGCTCCGTCAATTCCCACATGACACGCTGAGATAACGGCCACATAAACTTTTAAAGTAGAGAATGCTTGAAAATCTCCTGTAGGAAGACAAGGATATCCCTCATAGAGCACTGAAACCAGCCCTTTATCTTGACACCAGAGCTCAAACGCTTGCCACTTGTACAAACAAAGCCCTCTCGTGGAGGTGCGCCCTTGCGGACTGAATGGTAGCAATAACTTTGGAGGTAAACCTCTAACCATCAGATTGCCAGGCCCATTGGAAGCATATCTCCGGCTTCACATACCAAACATGCCTGTGTGCCTGGGACAACAGGTCCCTGCACAACGGGAGTTGCCATGGGTCCCTGCTTAAAAGTAGAATGATCTCCGCAAACCAAGGCTGCCTGGGCCAACGGTGAGTCAAAATATCAATGATAAGCCCTCCTGGTGCACGCTCTCCAACGTAGGCTGAATCAGAATCACTGGCGGAAACTCATAAAGGAGCATCTGAAGCCACTGGTGCGCCAGAGAGTCCGTTCCCAACAGGGCACATGGGTCCCTTGTCAAGAGAAATTGACGACACCATTTTTTTTATTGTGATGGGTCAAGATGTACGTCGGCCCTGCCGAACCTCTCCCATATCTGGGCAACCACCCAGGGGTGTAGTCTCCACTCCTCAGGAAAAGCCCCCCCCCGGATAGCAGATCCTACCCCAGTTTAGGAAACTGGGAGCATGCATCACCTCAAGAGAGAGAAAATGCGCACTGCACCACAGCAACAGGGAGTGAGTCAAAGCGAGGAGGGCAAGGGACCATATGTCCCCTGCCTGTTTGTTGATATGCCACTGTCGTCATGTTCTCGGATCTAACAGGCACATGCCAGCCTGACAAATGTGTGAGGAGGTACCTGAGCGCCAAGTACATCGTCAGAATTTCCAGGTAATTGATATGCTGGGCACTCTGTGACACTGTCCTTACTCCCTGAATTGAGTGTGGGGGCTGCGTCTGACGTGACCACATTGCAGAACAACACTTGGCCATGAGAACCCCTTGCGACAGTAGCCAGGGATCTGGGACACTTGAATCGACTGGTTTAGATGGCGAGATGCAACCAAGCGGGTGGCTAGCACCCAGCACTGGAACAGCCGCATCAATAATCGTCCCAGGGGAAAGACTACTATCATAGAAACCATCATCACAGTAGGCGCAGGAACTAGTGAAAATGTTGGGCCAAGCAGAGCTGGAACACGGACACCCTCTCCAGGGATAGAAAAGTGTGATTTTACGCATGAGTCTAACTTGAGACCCAGGAATGGGGTTAGACTGTTCTTTTTCTGGTTTACAATGCAACCTACAGTATTGACTGACAATGGATGTGTGTAACACTGTTTGTTCCCTTGAACAAGTAGTCTTATCAGCCAACCGTCCAGATAGGTCAACACCATCAATCCCTGGACCCTGAAACGATGTGAGGTGAGGGGGACTAGTAAGCTTCATTTGCTGGAAGTTATTCATGCTAGCCGACTTTAGCCATGATGGGTCTTCTAATCTAAGCTAGGCTAGCTAGCCTTTTTAGAACAGCGGCCACCAACCTTTTCTGAGCCAAGATCCCTTTCTTAGTCAAAATGCAGTCCATCTACCATTCAGAATTTTTGGAAAACAGGACCTAAAATACGCAAGCCTATGCAACATTAAACTATTAACAACCCAGTGCAGTCAAAAGTGATATTCCTGTGTTTTATATATGTTTTCCACCCTATGAGGTTGGAATAATACTGTGAAAATGATAAGAGCTCTAATAGCTCTTATAAAAGACCATTTAAAAATTCAGCCTGTTTTAATTTCTGCCAATAACAGATAGTTTTCAATTTTCTCATCCCCACTCAGACCAGTCCCAGACAGTCAAAGCAAAATTCTTTCTTTAGAAATTGCGCTTTTCTAAGAAGCTATTTTTGATTGTTTTAAATTAAAATGGTCAAAAGTAATCAAAAGAACGACTGCATTGGACCTATAAAAACCATTCTGTAGCAATGAGGTTTGTGCAGTAGGCATGATCTTTTATTTAGCTAGGCAAGTCAGTTAAGAACAAATACTTATTTACAATGACGGCCTACTGGGGAACAGTGCGTTAACTGCCTTGTTCAGGGGCAGAACAACAGATTTTTACCTTGTCAGCTCAGCGAATCGATCCAGCCACCTTTCGGCTACTGGCCCAACGCTCAAACCACAAGGCTACCTGCTGCCTAGTGGTTATACTGCATATTTGATATATTGGCTATTCTTGAATTGCCCTGCCAAAGTTTGTTCTTCTCAGACTATTTTAAAATTGTATTTCAAAACGTTAGGTATATGATCACTTGTATATGATCACTTGTGAGGCATCAATAAAAATAATTTGCTTTTCTTTACATTTTTTGACTGGACTTCTCAGCAGATGGAGGGACAGAGAGAGTGAGAGAGAGCAGCAGTGAAGCTCCGTCTATAATCCAATCTGCTCCTCCTCCCTCCGTTGACTGACAAAGAAGGGGTCACCGTCTTCCAACTGATGGCAAAACTCGAGTCACACTTCATTATTTTTGACTCATGCACCAAATCATGTTGTTAGTCATGTGACCAGAGAACGTGAAATACTTGATATTAGAAAGACACAAGCCGCTAATAACGCAGTCTAGCAATACACTTTGTAGCGCGAGTGTATAGGGAGAGGGCGTTTTGTGGCTTTTTAACAGTGTTGAATAAAGTGTGATTAATCAGTGATTAATGAAATCTGAAACTTCATTTCACTTCTAAAAACAGCAGCTTGTTGAGTCTTTCTCTAGTCATGTTTTTTAATGTTTTGGAATTCACACTGAGTCAACTATCAACTTTGCTGTGGGCAAGTGGAAACT
Organism: Oncorhynchus masou masou; assembly: GCF_036934945.1. Classification (NCBI taxonomy): domain Eukaryota; kingdom Metazoa; phylum Chordata; class Actinopteri; order Salmoniformes; family Salmonidae; genus Oncorhynchus; species Oncorhynchus masou. Next base: position 57,624,442 of record NC_088235.1, read on the forward strand.
GCAGAGGGCATATGTGGTGATCTGAGCTACACTAAACTCAGCAAAAAAAGAAACGTCCCTTTTTCAGGACCTGTCTTTCAAAGATAATTCTTAAAAATCCAAATAACTTCACAGATCTTCATTGTAAAGGGTTTAAACACGTTTCCCATGCTTGTCCAATGAACCATAAACAATTAATGAACATGCACCTGTGGAACGGTCGTTAAGACAATTAAGGTCACAGTCATGAAAAATTTGAACACTAAAGAGGCCTTTCTACTGACTCTGAAAAACAACAAAAGAAAGATGCCCAGGGTCCCTGCTCATCTGCGTGAACGTGCTTTAGGCATGCTGCAAGGAGGCATGAGGACTGCAGATGTGGCCAGGGCAATAAATTACAATGTCCGTACTGTGAGACGCCTAAGGCAGCGTGTAACAACACCTGCACAGGATCGGTACATCCAGACATCACACCTGTGAGACAGGTACCAGATGGCAACAACAACTGCCGAAGTTACACCAGGAACGCACAATCCCTCCATCAGTGCTCAGACTGTAGGCTGAGAGAGGCTGGACTGAGGGCTTGTGGGCCTGTTGTAAGGCAGGTCCTCACCAAACATCCCAAACCCACCTTCGCTGGACCAGACAGGGCTGGCAAAAAGTGCTCTTCACTGATGAGTCCCGGGTTTTTGTCTCACCAGGGGTGATGGTCGGATTTGCATTTATTGTCGAAGGAATGAGCATTGTACTCCCCCAGAAATGTGCGGGGACTTGCAGGTGCCTTTGTGGAAGAGTGGGGTAACATCTCACAGCAAGAACTGGCAAATCTGTTGCAGTCCATGAGGAGGAGATGCACTGCAGTACTTAATGCACCATATGGCCACACCATATACTGCCTGTTACTTTTGATTTTGACCCCCCCTTTGTTCAGGGACACATTATTCCATATCTGTTAGTCACATGTCTGTGGAACTTGTTCAGTTTATGTCTCAGTTGTTTTTTTATTTTTTTTTACCCCTTTTTCATGGTGTCCAATTGTTGTAGTAGCTACTATCTTGTCTCATCGCTACAACTCCCGTACGGGCTCGGGAGAGACGAAGGTTGAAAGTCATGCGTCCTCCGATACACAACCCAACCTAGCCGCACTGCTTCTTAACACAGTGCGCATCCAACCCGGAAGCCAGCCGCACCAATGTGTCGGAGGAAACACTGTGCACCTGGCAACCTTGGTTAGCATGCACGGCTCCCGACCAAGCCCTCCCTAACCCGGACGACGCTAGGCCAATTGTGCGTCGCCCCATGGACCTCCCGGTCGCGGCCGGTTACGACAGAGCCTGGGCATGAACCCAGAGTCTCTGATGGCACAGCTGGCTCTGCAGTACAACGCCCTTAGCCACTGTGCCACCCGGGAGGCCATGTCCCAGTTGTTGAATCTTGTTATGTTCATACAAATATTTACACATGTTAAGTTTGCTGAAAATAAACGCAGTTGACAGTGAGAGGACGTTTCTTTTTTTGCCGAGTTTGTATATACAAATGTATGTGGACACCCCTTCAAATTAGTGGATTCAGCAATTTCAGCCACAACCATTGCTGATAGGTGTATAAAACCAAGCAGACAGCCATGCAATCTCCATAGACAAACATTGGCAGTAGAATGGCTTTACTGAAGAGCTCAGTGACTTTCAACCTAGCACCGTCATGGGATGCCACCTTTCCAACAAATCAGTTCCTAAGATTTCTGCCCTGCTAGAGCTGCCCCAGTCAACTGTAAGTGCTGTTATTGTGAAGTGGAAACAACAGCTCAGCCGCGAAGCTGTAGGTGGCCTACAGCCTACAGCTTCGCAAGCTCACAGAACGGGACTGCCGAGTGCTGAAGAATCGTCTGTCCTCGATTGCAACAAACTGCCTCTGGAAGCAATGTCAGCACAATAACTGTTCGTTGGGAGTTTCATGAAATGGGTTTCCATGGCCAAGCAGCCGCACACAAGCCTAAGATCACCATGCGCAATACCAATCGTCGCCTGGAGTTGTGTAAAGCTCGCCACCATTGGATTCTGGAGCAGTGGAAATGCGTTCTCTGGAGTGATTAATCACACTTCACCACGCTTGACCATCGGACACATCTGGATTTGGCTGATGCCAGGTGAATGCTACCTGCCCGACTGCATAGTGCCAACTGTACAGTTTTGTGGAGGAGGAATAATGGTCTGGGGCTGTTTTTCATGGTTCGGTTTAATTCCAGTGACGGGTAATCAAAACGCTACAGCATACGACATTCTAGAAGAATCTGTGCTTCCAACCTTGTGGCAATAGTTTGGGAAGGCCCTTTCCTTTTTCAGCATGACATTGGCCCTGTGCAGAAAGCGAGGTCCATATAGAAATGGTTTGTCGAGATCTGTGTGGAATAACTTGACTGACCTGCACAGAGCCCTGACCTCAAGCCCATCGAATACCTTTGGAATTAATTGGAACGCTGACTGAGAGCCAGGGGTAATCGCCCAACATTAGTGCCCGACCTCACTCATGCTTTTGTGGGTGAATGGAAGCAAGTCCCCACAGCAATGTTCCAACATCTAGTTGAAAGCCTTCCCAGAAGAGTGGAAGATGTTATAGCAGCAAAGAGGATACCAACTCCATATTAATGCCCATGATTTAGGAATAAGATGTTCAAAATAAATAAATCATTTAAAAGGAATGTAAGGATTTATTGTTGGGCTTTTTACAGGAATGTTTGGTTATCGACTAGAAAAGCCTTGACAATCGACCAGACCGTTTCATGACCACTGGTTTAGAATAACCAAGTGACTTAACACTAGCTACGTACAGTGCATTCAGATAGTATTATTTTTCCACATTTTGTTACTTTACAGCCTTATTCTAAAATCGATTTTAAAAAACTCATCAATCTACACACAATACCCCATAATGACAAAGTGAAAACAGTTTTTTAGGAATGTTAGCAATTGTATTAAAAAAAACAGACCTTATTTACATAAACATTCAAATCCTTTGCTACAAGACTCGAAATTGAGCTCAAGTGCATCCTGTTTCTATTGATTATCCTTGAGATGTTTCTACAACTGTATTGGAGTCCACCTGTGGTAAATTCAATTGATTGGACACGATTTGGAAAGCCACACACCTGTCTATATAAGATCCCACAGTTGATAGTGGCCAACAGAATGACACAAACAGTGGCCAACAGAATGACACAAATATTAATTTTCATAAAGTCTGCTGCCTCAGTTTGTACGATGGCAATTTGCATATACTCCAGAATGTTATGAAGACTGATCAGATGGATTGCAATTAATTGCAAAGTCCCTCTTTGCCATGCAAATGAACTGAATTCCAATAAAACATTTCCACTGCCACAAAAGGACCAGCTGACATCGTGTCAGTGATTCTCTCGTTAACATAGGTGTGAGTGTTGACGAGGACAAGGATGGAGATCACTCTGTCATGCTAATTGAGTTTGAATAACAGACTGGAAGCTTCAAAAGGAGGGTGGTGCTTGGAATCATTGTTCTTCCTCTGTCAATCATGGTTACCTGCAAGGAAACATGTGCTGTCATCATTGCTTTGCAACAAAGGGCTTCACAGGCAAGGATATTGCTGCCAGTAAGATTGCACCTAAATCAACCATTGATTGGATCATCAAGAACTTCAAGGAAAGCGGTTCAATCGTTGTGAAGAAGGCTTCAGGGCACCCAAGAAAGTCCGGCAAGTGCCAGGACCGTCTCCTAAAGTTGATTCAGCTGCAGGATCAGGGCACCACCAGTAGAGAGCTTGCTCGGGAATGGCAGCAGGCAGGTGTGAGTGCATCTGCATGCACAGTGAGGTGAAGACTTTTGGAGGATGGCCTGGTGTCAAGAAGGGCAGCAAAGACGCCACTTCTCTCCAGGAAAAACATCAGGGACAGACTGATATTCTGCAAAATGTACATGGATTGGACTGCTGAAAAGTCATTTTCTCAGATTTTTATTTTAACTTTATTTAACTAGGCAAGTCAGTTAAGAACAAATTCTTAATTTCAGTGACGGCCTAGGAACAGTGGGTTAACTGCCTGTTCAGGGGCAGAATGACAGATTTGTACCTTGTAAGCTCGGGGATATAAACTTGCAACTTTTTGGTTACTAGTCCAACGCTCTAACCACTAGGCTACCCTGCCGCCCCTGATGAAACTGAGCAATCAAGGGAGAAGCGCCTTGGTCAGGGAGCTGACCAAGAACCCGATGTTCACTCTGACCGAGCTCCAGAGTTCCTCTGTGGAGATGGTAGAAACTTCCAGAAGGATAACCATCTCTGCAGCACTCCTCCAATCAGGCCTTTATGGTAGAGTGGCCAGACGGAAGCCACTGCTCAGTAAAAGGCACATGACAGATCATAATCTTGATGTGATTGGCCTGACTGAAACATGGCTTAAGCCTGATCAATTTACTCTGTTAAATGAGGCCTCACCTCCTGGTTACACTAGTGACCATATCCCCTGTGCATCCTGCAAAGGTGGAGGTATTGCTAACATTTATGATAGCAAAATTCAAGAAAAAATATTTTAAAAGTTTTTGTCTTTTGAGCTTCTAGTCATTAAATCTATGCAGCCTACTCAATCACTTTTTATAGCTACTGTTTACAGGCCTCCTGGGCCATATACAGCGTTCCTCACTGATTCCCTGAATTCCTATCGGACCTTGTAGTCATAGCAGATAATATTCTAATTTTTGGTGATTTTAATTTTCATATGGAAAAGTCCACAGACCCACTCCAAAAGGCTTTCGGAGCCATCATCGACTCAGTTGGTTTTGTCCAACATGTCTCTGGACCTAGTCACTGTCACAGTCATACTCTGGACCTATTTTTGTCCCATGGAATAAATGTTGTGGATCTTAATGTTTTTCCTCATAATCCTGGACTATCGGACCACCATTTTATTACGTTTGCAATCGCAACAAATAATCTGCTCAGACCCCAACCAAAGGAGCATCAAAAGTTGTGCTATAAAGTCTCAGACAACCCAAAGATTCCTTGATGTCCTTCCAGACTCCCTTTGCCTACCCAAGGACTTCAGCAGACAAAAATCAGTTAAACACCTAACTGATGAACTCAATTTAACTTTGCCAATACCCTAGATGCAGTTGCATCAGTTGCACCCCTAAAAACTAAAAACATTTGCCATAAGAAACTAGCTCCCTGGTATACAGAATATACCTGAGCTCTGAAGCAAGCTTCCAGAAAATTGGAACGGAAATGGCGCCACACCAAACTGGAAGTATTCCAACTAGCTTGGAAAGACAGTACCGTGCAATATCGAAGAGCCCTCACTGCTGCTCGATCATCCTATTTTTCCAACTTAATTGAGGAAAATAAGAACAATCCAAAATGTATTTTTGATACTGTCGCAAAGCTAACTAAAAAGCAGCATTCCCCAAGAGAGGATGGCTTTCATTTCAGCAGTAATGAATTCATGAACTTCTTTGAGGAAAAGATCATGATCGTTAGAAAGCAAATTACGGACTCCTCTTTAAATCTGCGTATTCCTCCAAAGCTCAGTTGTCCTGAGTCTGCACATCTCTGCCAGGACCTAGGATCAAGAAAGACACTCAAGTGTTTTAGTACTATATCTCTTGACACAATGATGAAAATAAACATGGCCTCTAAACCTTCAAGCTGCATGCTGGACCCTATTCCAACTAAAATACTGAAAGAGCTGCTTCCTGTGCTTGGCCCTCCTATGTTGAACATAATAAACGGCTCTCTATCCACCAGATGTGTACCAAACTCACTAAAAGTGGCAGTAATAAAGCCTCTCTTGAAAAAGCCAAACCTTGACCCAGAAAATATAAAAAAAACTATCGGCCTAAATCGAATCTTCAAATTCCTCTCAAAAAGTTTAGAAAAAGCTGTCTTCCTGAGGACAAACAATGTTTCCGAAATGCTTCAGTCTGGTTTTAGACCCCATCATAGCACTGAGACTGCACTTGTGAAGGTGGTAAATTACCTTTTAATGGCCTCAGACCGAGTCTCTGCATCTGTCCTCGTGCTCCTAGACCTTAGTGCTGCTTTTGGTACTATCCATCACCACATTCTTTTGGAGAGATTGGAAACCCAAATTGGTCTTCACGGACAAGTTCTGGCCTGGTTTAGATCTTATCTGTCGGAAAGAGATCAGTTTGTCTCTGTGAATGATACATTTCGGTGTTGCTCAAGGTTCCGATTTAGGAACACTATTGTTTTCACAATATATTTTACCTCTTGGGGATGTCATTCGAAAACATAATGTTAACTTTCACTGCTATGCGGATGACACACAGCTGTACATTTCAATGAAACATGGCGAAGCCCCAAAATTGGCCTCGCTAGAAGGCCTCGCTGTGTTTCAGACATTCTACAAACTTTCTACTTTTGAACTCGGACAAAACAGAGATGCTTGTTCTAGGTCCCAAGAAACAAAGAGCTCTTCTGTTGAAGCTGACAATAAATCTTGGTGGTTGTACAGTCGTCTCAAATAAAACTGTGAAGGACCTCGGTGCTACTCTGGAGCCTGATTCCTTTTGCGTGCTAACCTTGGTTAGCGCGCACTGCACCCTGCCCGCCCCAGGAGTCGCTGGTGCACGATGAGACAAGGCCAAACCCTCCCTAACCCGGACAACGCTAGGCCAATTGTGCGTCGCCTCACAGATCTCCCGGTTGCAGCCGGTTACGACAGAGCCTGGGCACAAACCCAGAGTCTCTGGTGGCACAGCTGGTGCTGCAGTACAGCACCCTTAACCACTGCGCCACACGTAACATTGCAAAAATCAGAAACTGAAAAATTAATCCATGCTTTTGTTACTTCTAGGTTAGACTACTGCAATGCTCTACTTTCCGGCTTCCCGGATAAAGCACGAAATAAACTTCAGTTAGTGCTAAATACGGCTGCTAGAATCCTGACTAGAACCAAATAATTTGATCATATTACTCCAGTGCTAGCCTCCCTACACTGGCTTCCTGTTAAGGCAAGGGCTGATTTCAAGGTTTTACTGCAAACCTACAAAGCATTACATGGGTTTGATCCTACCTATCTTTCTGATTTTTGTCCTGCCGTACATACCTACACGTACGCTACAGTCACAAGATGCAGGCCTCCTAATTGTCCCTAGAATTTCTAAGCAAACAGCTGGAGACAGGGCTTTCACCTATAGAGCTCCATTTTTATGGAATGGTCTGCCTACCCATGTGAGAGATGCAGACTCGGTCTCAACTTTTAAGTCTTTACTGAAGACTCATCTCTTCAGTGGGTCATATGATTGAGTGTAGTCTAGCCCAGGAGTGTGAAGGTGAATGGAAAGGCTCTGGAGCAACGAACCGCCCTTGCTGTCTCTGCATGGCCAGTTACCCTTTCTCCACTGGGATTCTCTGCCTCTAACCCTATTACAGGGGCTGAGTCACTAGCTTACTGGTGCTCTTCCATGCCGTCCCTAGGAGGGGTGCATCATTTGAGTGGTTTGAGTCATTGACATGATCTTCCTGTTTGGGTGGGCGACCCCCTTTGGGTTGTGCCATGGCGGAGATCTTTATGGGCTATACTCTTGTCTCAGGATGGTAAGTTGGTGGTTGAAGATATCCCTCTAGTGGTGTGGGAATTGTGCTTTGGGAAAGTGGGTGGGGTTATATCCTGCCTTTTTGGCCCTGTCCGGGGGTATCATCAGATGGGGCCACAGTGTCTCCTGACCCCCCTGTCTCAGCCTCCAGTATTTATGTTGCAGTAGTTATGTGTCGGGGGCTAGGGTCAGTCTTATATCTGGAGTACTTCTCCTGTCTTATCTGGTGTCCTGTGTGAATTTAAGTATGCTCTTTCTAATTTCTCTCTCTCTGAGGACCTGAGCCCTAGGACCATGCGTCAGGACTACTTGGCATGATGACTCCTTGCTGTCCGCAGTCCACCTGGCCGTGCTGCTGCTCCAGTTTCAACTGTTCTGCCTGTGGCTATGGAACCCTGACCTGTTCACCGGACGTGCTACCTGTCCCAGACCTGCTGTTTTCATCTCTCTAGAGACAGCAGGAACAGTAGAGATACTCTTAATGATCGGCTATGAAAAGCCAACTGACATTTTTTCCTGAGGTGCTGACTTGTTGCACCCTCGACAACCACTGTGATTATTATTATTTGACCATGCTGGTCATTTATGAACATTTGAACATCTTGGCCATGTTCTGTTATAATCTCCACTCGGGACAGCCAGAAGAGGACTGGCCACCCCTCATGGCCTCGTTCCTCTCTAGGTTTCTTCCTAGGTTCTGGCCTTTCTAGGGAGTTTTTCCTAGCCACCGTGCTTCTACACCTGCATTGCTTGCTGTTTTGGGGTTTTAGGCTGGGTTACTGTACAGCACTTTGAGATATCAGCTGATGTAAGAAGGGCTATATAAATAAATTGGATTTCATATGACAACCTGCTTGGCAACCAAAGGACTCTCAGACCATGAGAAACAAGATTCTCTGGTCTGTTGAAACTAAGCTTGAACTCTTTGGCCTAAATGCCAAGTGTCACGTCTGGAGGAAACCTGGCACCACCCCTACGATGAATCATGGTGGTGGCAGCATCATGCTGTGGGGATGTTTTTTGGTGACTAGGTGACTCGTCAGGATCGAGGGAAAGATGAATGGAGCGAGGATAACCTGCTCCAGAGCTCTCAGGCCCTCAGACAGGGGTGAAGGTTCACCTTCCAACAGGACAACAACTCTAAGCACACAGCCAAGACAACTCAGGCTTGGCTTCGGGAAAAGTCACTGAATGTCCTTGAGTGGCCCAGCCAGAGCCTGGACTTGAACCCGATTTGAGCATCTCTGGAGAGACCTGAATATAGCTGTGCAGCTAAACTCCCCATCCAACTTGACAGCTTGAAAGAATCTGCAGAGAAGAATGTGAGAAACTCCCCAAATAAAAATATATAAAAAATATATCCCATTTAGCAGACGCTTTTGTCCAAAGCGACTTACAAGTCGGCTGGGGCCACTACTTTTTTTTTTTTTACATATGGGTGGCCCCAGCGGGAATCGAACCCACGACGCTTGGCGTTGCAAGCGCCATGCTCTACCGACTGAGCCACACAGGACCCACAGGTGTGCAAAGCTTGTAGTGTCCATATCCAAGAGGACTAGAGGCTGTAATCGCTGCCAAAGGTGCTTCAACAAAGTACTGAGTAAAGGGTCTTAATACTTGTAAATGTGATATTTCTGTTTTTGTTTTAATAAATGTGCAAACATTTCTAAACCTGTTTTTGCTTTCTCATTTTGGGGTATTGTGTGTAGATTCAATTTAATCAATTTTAAAAGAAGGTTGTAATGTTACAAAATTTGGAAAAGGTCAAGGTGTCCGAATTTATTCCAAATGCGATGTATACTAAACAGGAGAGCTACCCAAGCAGTTCCAGTGTTAGGAAGCCGGAATAGCTAACAGTAGCTAGCTCGCCTCAGCAAGTTAACTAATATGGCAAGCCCGTTATGCAGTGCTCGTTAGCTAGCCTGGTCTCGAAAGTCTACGTAGGTCTGAATCCCTGAGGTGGGACCCAGACCTTTCTGGGAAGAGTGGTGTGGTGGTGGCAAGTGGTGCTTAACGAAGGCAGACACAGGCGGTGGGGGGATACCCACATAATCTGGTCGCCCTATGTCTTTGAGTAGCCTCCGGTAACCGGCAACAGAGCACACAGAAGCCGGGAGACAACTCAGCCAAGATACGGGTACTCGGGATAAGAAGTCACTATCGGAGACACCAAGCCCCCTAAAGAATGCTACATGATTGTCAAGAGAACCTGCGCTGCGGACTAGTAGGGGAACACTGCTAGCCATCTCCTAGTCTCTCACACAAACTAATTTGAGCGAGGGCAGCCTGAGCATGCACCGAGCAGAGACACCATACATACTTTAGCACACAATGCCCAGGGGGTGAGCAACATAAGACAGCGTTGTGTTCCAATTGTTTGTTTTAGTAGAGTGAGTATCGTTCCTATTCACACCGAGGTGAAGAGCAGAATAATTTAAGGCACATATACAAGGCTAACGCTTATCACCTGTGGAAGGCGGGTCTTCAAGCAAGGCGCAGATTTCAATGAACTTGTCGGGCGTGATTTTATATATTTTAACCCGAAGTCACAAGAGTTTGACTCCCCATAGTGTTTTTTATACCGAATTTGACTGACTGAAAGGGAACTATAGTTCAAATTATATCCACATTCTTAGTGATCAATCACAATGCAAGGAAACTTGAAATGTATCAGCTTCCATCCAAACATTGATGGGAGATTTTTCAGTACTGTCCTCTGGTGTTCTCTCTGAAGCAGCTACCACGACCACCGGTGACACAACCAGCCGATTCCATGCAGGAGTGTTTGAAGTCCCAGCTGCTCCCATTTCCTCTGTCCACAGGTGCAGGCAACAACAAAGTACTGGTTGGCCAAAGAAGGTTAGGAGCTTACGGCATTGTCTCATAAAACACAGCTTTAGTACAAAGATTCTATATCTCCTATAAAAAAAGAACATGTTGAATTCCAACATCTGTCTAACAGCTGGAAGATGTGTTAACCCATAAACAAAGTAACATTAGAGTCTAATGCAGGTGTAAAATGCGGGGTCTCTTCAATGGCAAAGGTTGGAAGACTGCGTGTGCGTAATGTCCTCCTTGATTGATACACCATATTTCTTTGGGGGTGTTGAATCACGCATGAGTTTGATAATGTGGGCTTGAGTGCTTCTTGTCGTGAGAGAGCCATATGTAGCGCTGTTAGTATTACATTAAGCTTCAACGTGCTGTCTATGCTTTGAATGAGGCTATATCGTAAAAGATGATTATTACATTGTGAAAAGGAAAAGTGTTTATTGGGGGATAGTTGCAGATAGTAAACTGCAAGTTATTATTTTTGTATTTTTTTGTTACATTTCACTTTGTTCAGTCACCTCTACTTTATTGAATTGAGGTCAAAGTTGACATCAGTGGGTTGTTCATGCCTAGGGTTGCAAAGGGTGGGTATATTAATGGAAATTTAAGTTTACCAGCAAACTACCAGAATTTTGGTAACTTTCAAGGAATATATGGAATTTTATCTTGCATACTTCAGGTTATTACACGTGTCTGTAGTTATCTCTGGCCCTCTGTGTGGCCTTATCACATGTACAAAATATGTAAGATGATTTTAAAATAAAAAATAGAATGCCAAAGCTGTAAAACATTTTCTTAAATATAAACCATCAATTTAGTGTCTTTTTTGTAGATGTATTGGGGCCAAACTGGTGGCAGTTTGACCATTCTCCTCAGTGAATTTCCTAAAAATGTAAATTGTAAAACATTTAAAGTTATCCTTTTTAGATAAAACTATACTAAATGTAATCATGTCACCAAATAACTGATTAATACACACAATTGTGCAACGGTCTACAGTTGCCTCAACAGCACTCTGTAGGGTAGCACTATTGTGTAGCCGGAGGACAACTAACTTCCGAGCTACAAAACCTAGGAGGCTCATTGTTCTCACCCCCTTCCATAGACTTACAGAGTAATTATGGCAACTTCCAGAGGACATCCTCCAACCTATCAAAGCTCTTGCAGCATGAACTGACATGTTGTCCATCCAATCAAAGGATCCGAGAATTAATCTAGTACTGAAAACATAAGCTACAGCTAGCTAGCACTGCAGTGTATAAAATCTGGTGAGTAGTTGACTCAAAGAGAGAAAGGCAATTAGTTGAACAGTTTAAAAAAATGCATTTATTCCAAAATTAAGGAGAAGCAAGAGCAATAGAGAGAGAGATTTTATTTTATTTAAAAAAAATACTTTAAGTTTCACTTACGTAGCTAGCAAATGCAGATAGCTCGTTTAGCCAACTGAAACACCCTGCTCAAACAAAGGGATGCTATGTTAGCTCGCTGGCTATGACTTTCCAACACAACACTGGAACTCTTCCAATTGCCACCGGGGCCCGTCGGTGTAACTGCTTACTGACTGTACACTGTAACGTTACTGCATGATTGTAGAGGGTTTACTAACGTGTTAGTTCTATTAGCTATGCTGACTATGACATTACTTTTGCTAATACGTAGGCTGTTTTTAGAGGTTTGGCTTGGAAATGTTTTTTTCACCTGGTCACATACAGCTGATGTGTTGAGCACTGAAGTTCACAAGCGAAGGGAAGATAAGGAATACAGCGTGGCTGTTATGAGAGTGAACTCTGTTTACATGTGGTCAGGGGTGTATTCATTCTGCCGATTCTGTTGAAAAATGTTTCTTAAATGGAAGCAAACGGAACAAAACAGGGATAAACATACCTGAATTTGTCGAATGGAAACTCTCGTTTGCAACTGTTCGATTAATAATTTCACCCTACCCTATCAGCTAGATGCAGGCAAGAGTGTACGGTATTGAATGTCACTGTCTGCCACCTTAAATTTGTCTCTTGACCTGTGTGCATCTTTATTGTAAACTTTCATTCAGAGGTTAGGTTGTAGCAACCTCATTATGGGTATACGGAAAATTTGAGTATCATGTAGTAGCCTAAACCTATCGTGTTACATTGAACTAAGTGAATGCAATATGAATGAGAGTCATCCAATATGCTATACTAAAAATAAGGCCATGCTCATTATTTTCTTTGTGTGTCTTCCCTCATCTTAAACAGCACTGACCTGGCTGGGAATTATATAGAAGAAACCGACATACAGTATCAATAGTCTGGAGTGTACTAACACACTGTCTTAGGCTAGGATTTAGGATAAGTGTTTTGGGAGATACAGAGGGGTCTGGAATTATTGGATCCCTTGATAAAGATGAGCAAAAAAGACTATAGAATCAATAATACAAATACTGATCTATATTGTATGCAAAACAAAATGAAATTATTTTATACTAATCCAATTGCTCAGAGAAAGAGATTTTGTAATAAAATCTTTAAAAAATCTAAAAAAGATAGGTGTCAAAATTATTGGATCCCGTGTTTTCAACACTCCAGCACCCTCCCCTTGCGAGGATCATTATGTACAGTAGTAGGGTGTAGCCGTTTGAATCATTATCTTAATCTATTACTCCAGCAAGTAACAATTCCTAATTTGTAAGGTCAAAGTGTTGCCTGGAAAAAGGACTGACCTGTTTGTACAACAGAGTGAGAACAAATTTATTCCCTGAGCTTTTGAGCGGCAGCGTCTCAGACATCTCTTTTCATCTACTATAACTCTGTTGACATCCACCACGCTTGCAAGCTGTTTTCACTTTCCCTTAAAAGGACTTTCCAAAATCCCCCAACAGGCCTCGTTGTGAGTTACAATAGTATTTGGGCATGAAGGGCCTCAGCAGTGCACCAATGTGTTGCACAGCTGATACCAATCATAGCAACACAGCTCCAGCAGCAGTCTAATGTTTACCTCAGGATAGGTGATGGTGCCTCAGCCCCTTCAAACAGACTGTTCTCCATCAAGCACAATGTTTCCCATGAATTAGCATTCAGGGCAACCCTGATAATTAGCCACCATGCAGCCAGCAATATTTCCCACACAAGGAATATATTGGCTTGGATTGCATTTAGAAACAGAGATCAGACTAGCACCACTGCATATGTAAGCATGAAATGATTGTACGGAAGGTAAGGATATGAATGCTTGGATGTCCAGAGAAGTGTCTGTCGCAGACATGAGTTTATGTTGGTGAAATGTAATGTTAAACAAAGACTCCTGGGCCTCCCGAGTGGCACGGTGGTCTAAGGCACTGCATCGCCGTGCTCGCTGTGCTACTAGAGTATCTGGGTTCGAGTCCAGGCTCTGTCGCGGCCGGCCACCACCGGGAGACCCATGGGGCTGTGCACAATTGGCCCAGCGTCGTACCGGTTAGGGGAGGGTAGGCAGGGATGTCCTTGTCACACACTAGCGACTCCTGTGGCGGGCTGGGCGCAGTGCGTGCTGACACGGTCACTAGGTGCACAGCGTTTCCTCCGACACATTGGTGCGGCTGGCTTCTGGGTTAAGTGGACATTGTGTCAAAAAGCAGTGGGGCTTGTTTGGGTTGTGTTTCGGAGAACTTTCAACCTTTGCCTCTCCCGAGTCCGTACGGGAGTTGCAGTGATGAGACAAGACTGTAACTACCAATTAGATTCCACAAAATTGGGGAGAAAAGGGGTAAGAAGGAAAACAATTAATTCTGATTAGGGCTAGAGTGTTTACAATGACTCTGGTCAGCCCAGATCAGGAAGTACATATGATTTTGATCGTACCTGCATCTTTTCGGACCAGATGTGAGAACATTGGACTTTTGTTTCTCACCACCTGGATGCGGTCTTATGTAAAATTTGAAATTGTGGTTTTTACATGGGATAAAAGTAGAGACTCAGAGCTAGAAAAATGGTATATCATACACTACAGTTGATGAACAATTGGGAAGTATTTCTGCTTTGAAAGTTGATCAACTCCTATCCTGACCTTTGAGAAAATGGCCTATGAATGTTTTGGTATCTGGTGAAGAGCTCTTCTTTGTCTACACCCATTCAGCATCGTTCACACCCTCTTAAGCTTTAGTCCCACCCATCTCGTTTCGCTCTCTGAGTGCACGCTTGACACTCTGGCCGATGATTAGATAACATGATAACAGCCTAACCAGCTCTGCTGGCAACAATTTCTTTACTTCGCTTTTTTGCAGACGTATACTGACACCGGCCATATTCAACGGGTGTTGTACACACATCACGTAACGTTAGCTAACGAGCCAGCCAGCTAACATGAGCTAGTTAAACAACAATGAACAGTGCCAACAATGCCACAGTGCTGGGAGCTAACCAACCAGGTTCAATGTTAGCTAGCTTTGATATCAGTGGAATTAGATCACACACGTCACGTAACGTTAGCTAACGAGCCTGACAGATAACATTAGCTAGTTAAACAACAATGAACACAGTGCCAAATCATGTCGTTACCCTGCATGAATACGGCTAGCCAGCTAGATAGCTAACAGTACACTTTAGCTTGAAATGAAACCACTTTCTGTTAAAATTTGAAACGTGTAATATCTGAAAATGAAGATAGCTAACACTAGACTATCTTACCTGTATACATCATCATGCATGATGGACACGTCTCCCTGTTAGGAATGCCATACCACGGTTGCCCTTAGTTTGAAGATGTAATCCGGAGACAGGTGTTTTCACCATCTCTTTAGCTATCATACTCAAATTCCACTGATTTCCGGAAAGTGGAGAGCAACACTTAAGCAGCTCCACCTCACAATACATAAAACCATCTGCGTTCGACAGGATTACCAACACAGACTGACGAGCTAAAACAGACAGAAGCCTTCTATATGGCAGGCCAATCGTAACTCATCTCTCTGCATGTCCAGCCCACTCATTATCTCAGCCAATCATGGCTAGTGGTAAGGTTGTTGACTTTTTCTGTGGCTTAACCAACAAGGCTCATAATTTAACAATTAAGGCACATGAAAGTTCACATGCTCGAGAAGGCATTTCTGCCCCCAAACAAATTTTTATTTAAAAACGTTTTTACGTTCAAATGGCTGTCTGGTGAAGTCGTGACTTGCGACATATGCCTAGTTTCCTGATTTGGGTCACATATTGTGTCAGTGTATTTCAACAGTATTTCAGTCTGTGATTCCAATTTGCTCATTCCATCCCTCTCCTCTCCCCTGCCACTCTTTTCAAGGTCATTGCTGTGAAAGTGTTTTCAGTCAACCTATTCTGTGAAGTAAGGGTTAAATAAATACAGTATATACATTTTGGAGACAGAGCCATCTAGAAGCAGACAGCTGTGAAACACGTCAGTTTCTCTGTGTGGGTCATTCTTACTGAGAGGCCCTTAACCCAATCAGTGTGCAGGGGTCAACTTTGCCTTGCAAAATACTGAGTAGGGTTGTGACAGACAAGCTTAGCAGTAACATTTAACAGCCATTTCTGCTCTTGAAAGTTCTGTTCTCATTTCACACCCACAGTAAGACTTTAAACCTGTGACTGACAACGTAGGCCTTCACTCATTTATTGTGAACAGACTTGTTGGTTGAGGTCAAAGGGGAACTGGGAGACATAGTCTTCATATTAGGGGGGCCTCATTTAAAAAATAAATACATATAGTCTCTCAAAAGAAGACCAGAAGGATAGGGTATTACTTCCCATTAATTGGCAGGTGGGTGGAGAGGGACATTTATTCAACATTAGCTTGTAATATAGGCAGGAAGTCCATTCTTAAGAAACCACAGCACAGGGAGACAATATACCTTACCAGGCCTTTGTAAAGACAGCAGCTTGTGTCTAAAGAGTATGCTCTCCCTCTCCTGTGCAGCTGTCTCTCCTTTGTTTAGGTAGATTATTTTCAGCGGCGGGAGCATCAGGCTGAAGAATGCGGGATGTTCTCTCCCCTCTGGTCCTGATGGACTATGCAGGTTTGGGAATCAGGAGAGAAATTGGTGGCTGAAAGAGAGGGACACTGCGACTGGGAAAGTTATCAGGACACTCGATAGGAAATGTAATGGAACTGTCTTCCTTTTCAGGTAGTGCATCATTCCCTCCAGGGCTGGCTCTAGCCTTATGGGGGCCCTGAAGCGAGATTCGGTTGGGGGGGCCCCCACATCGCAGCAAAATACTTTAGTGGTCCCCCTCTTGATGGTGGGGACGTTTTTATTTTAAAGCTAATTTGCTTAAATTCTACACATTTTGCAATGACTTAAGCCATGTTAATGATATCTGAGTGAGAATGACTAGCAAAATCAATGGGATGGCTGTTAGACTAACTACCAATCTAAACATTTTAGTTGACATGGCTAATTAAGTGACTGCCAGCGACCTGACATAACAAGTGAAAAACTGCTGATGCACAAACAAATTTTGAAATTGCACCTGGTGTATTCTACTATTCTTACTCTCATTGCTGCCCGGGGGTCCTAAGCGACCACGTATGTCTCTCATACCTGGAACCGGCCCTGTCTCCCTCTCTCTTTATCGCTCTCTTTCTCATCTTAATACTTTCCTGCTCTGTCCCTCTGCCCCTGTGTCACCCAGTCTCAGTACAAAGGCCCTGGTATGAGAAGGGAAAGGAGATGGGAGATGTGAGGTGGGCGGCCAGTGTGGATTGCCGTCTCCCTTTACCGGAGGAAGTGGATCTGCGTGTCCGATCCCAACGGGCATAAAGCTGTCATACACCAATTGATGGTGATGAACAACCTCTGGTGATCAGGGAGAGTGATGACTGGTTTAAAGATATATGGGATGAACGATGATTGAGCAGTCCAGGTGTAATATCCTTCATTCAAAGACAGTGATATAGACTCAAACTGCCAATACGCACAGTTAAATGTTCACTCTTTCCACTGCCATTTGCTATTTGCCTTTGAAATAAAAATGTAAGGCACAGTAAAGACATACGTTCTGGCATTAAAACATTATACATCTATAGATACATCGTTTACATGGTTTATTCATTGGATGTTGACATGTTTGTGGCAGCTAGTCCTCACAAACATAATCAGAATGAGTCATAGGGGAGTTAAAAATGATTAAACCCTGCCTAAATGTCAAATCCCTCCAGCTCTGAATGTAACGTACTGTTGTAATAATGTTTATTTATGAAGCCTGGCCATGATCAAGGCTCAGTTCGGGTTGTTTATTTCACTTTCAGAATCTTTTTGTCTCTGTAATGGCTCATGGCTCATTACGGCCATATGTTGTTCCTAAACCCAAAGTTCTAGAGCATTCTTCCTTATTTTGTTTTGCGCACATTGCACCCATTATCTGTTTCCACTAAGTCCTGTCGAGCGCAATGACTCTTTGCCTTGCTCATGCTCTCAAGACAAAGGTGAGTGAGTGTGGGTGGAGGGGGTTGTTGAATGAAGGCCTTTACTCGTCCCCCTCCTGAGGGTGAAGGCGGACCCCTGGGGGCAGGAGTCCCACTACCCCTTTTAAGTGCTACTCGAGCTTCCTGCTCCGGCCGGCCTTTGTTCTGCTGTTGTGAGAACAGGGGCTGCACACAGAGCCTGGGCGCTCAAAGCATGTGTTCTTCTAATTTGCCTTGATAACTGCCAGATGATGAGGCCAGGGCCAAGCAGCACACAGGGGGCCCCTACCGGCTCTTCTACAGCTGCTGTGCTGGTGGTTGTGGTGGAGGGGACAGGAAGGGGTCCGTCTGCTAGAGTGGGACAGGGAGAAGCCGGGGCTTCTAGAGAGCAGTTCCTGGCGAGACAACTCCACTTCCTGTGTCATGGGAGCTATCTGAGTCACCTACTCCTCTACATCTCAGTCCTCCATCGGCCTTAATCATGGGGTGCCCGCAATAGGCTGCTTTGTCAAGCGGCAACCATGCACAAGCCATATTCCTCACACAGCCCACCCGCCCTTCTCCCGACCGGCGACATTTCAGCTACCAGTCGATGGCGAGGCGGTTTTTCCAGCATCAAGCCAGTGGCATGCCTACTCCCTGTCGCCACTTATTTGTATATATTTATATATTTGTATTATTTAAGAAAAAGTTTTGTGTGTGCAAAATATATCAGCTAACGAGAGGAAGTGCTGCATTTTTTGTCCTCATGCTAGTTAGCAGTAGCCACCGCAGTCATTTTGGAATGGCAGTGTCAGCCAATAAGCTCCTTTCTTGTTCGACGTGACATGCCATTCCATAATGGCTGCTGTGACCACTGCTAGCTAGCATGAGGACAAAAATGGCAATTTTCTCGATGTATCAGTGTGGATAAAGGCAACACTTGGAGTACAGTGGCATATCCCATGATCGCATTGAAGTACGTTTCTGACCCATATCTCATGCTGGCTCCACGGTGTGGTAATGTAACCATGATTGTGTTCAAACCCCAATGCAGCTCAGTGTAAACAAGCATAACGATAGGGTTGTAATCTTCTGGCAAGTTTCTAGCTAGCTAGCTAATATTATCAAGACATCAAACATCAGCAATCTAGCCAAGTAACGTTAACTATCTAGGCTAGCTAGCTAGCTTGCATTATTGTCCTCGTTGACAATAACGTTATGCAAGTAAAACTACACAAAAATGAAGGAAAGCAGTAATGTTACTTACAAACTTGCAAACAAACTTTGCATTCGAATCTGGTGCATAAACAGATGAGAGAACTAAAAACAAAAAAAACAAAAACAAGGTCTATTGTCAACGGCAAATGATTCCACTCTAGTCTCTCTATGCAAGATTCAAATCTAGGCTACCGAATTGGTGCTTGTGAATGGGTGCTCCATCTATCTATATCGACTGAATGGGTGTCGCTAGTGTATTATTGTTTGGTATTTCAAGGAGGTGATAAATACAAACAATTAAACTGTTCTTTAGTTCCAAAAGCCTGTGGATTTTTTATTTCAAAAGCTACTGGCTACTATCAAGTATGAAAGAACCGTTTGAAAGCTCGATGAAGGATGGTAACAAAGATAACTTCCTGTTGAAGGCTTTTCGGCTTCTTCTGTGGGATTTGAGGTGCCGCCACCTACTGTACGTTATAAAAGTATTAAATCAATCTACTTAATCTGTAAATTATTAGCTGTGTCACTTTTTGTGTCATGCTGAATTATTTTAAATGCATTATGTCCACGTGTGGTTGTATTGTGTTTTTATATTGGCAATTTAAATCAAATCAAATTAAAATTGCAACAAATGTAAGGTATTTCTACAAACAACAAAAACAGCTTGCAGCTTCTGGTTGGCTGTGGTTAGCTGGAAGGTGACAGGCCGAATTTGAGATTAGAGAAATTCCTTGCTATTGTCTTTAAAATTAACTCATGGCTAGATGGCTTGCCTAGGGCTTATAGCTGTCCTCTAAGTGGAGGCTCAAAGCCAGAGATGGAAAACTGGCCTGCCAAGGTCTGATGATTGCGGGATACTCGCCAGAGATGCAAATCACGTCTTGAGCGGCAAACTCCACTTGCCTGCTGGCGGTAGAAATGTACACCCTTGGAGGTATGGAAAGTGGAAAACAACAAGCGGGCGGACCTTTTTTGTCTATTTGATGAAAGTAACATAATTAAATATAATTTCAGGCAAATGACCTCAGCCGTAGTTAAGCAGCACCCTTGCCCATGAGCCCAAAATTTGCCCACAGATATTGAAATATAGTGAAAACAGCTTCCTTTAATTTGGCTACTAAAATATACTTGTCAAAGCCTTTGTTGTTTTTATTTCCTCTTGGTTAAGTAGACACTCAGTTTCTGTCTGTAATGATCCATTCAGAGAGAATCACCTTGAAATCCAGGATGCCCGGCTGTCTGTCAAGGCCCATCTGCTGTCTAATGAGCTTTCAAGTAGCCTATGCTACTGGTATTGAGCACGCTGTAATGTCAACATGCGCTTGATAATTTGACCTATCCTTTACGCTCTATGGCTATTAAATCTGTTTATGTTAGATCAGCCCACAGTCTGATGCAGTCTTAATTTATATTCCTGCTCGTTAGGCGTCATAGCAGAGCTCTGTGTGTGATGGAGGGGCTGTGAGTGTACATTAGTCATGAAGGTGCCGGGTCTTACCATGTATGTCCTCCAGCTCGACAGACAATTAGACGCCTCTCCTCTCTGTCTGAGATGCATGGAGCAGGAGAAGCAGCGTGGCCATTTTGTAATCAGTGATGGGCCTCTGTTGTGTTATTTAGCGCTAATGTCGATTTCAGGGCTTTGTGACTGACGTGCACTCCCTGAGCAGCATGGACATAGATTCAGTTAGCAGTCAATATGTGTGAGTTGTTGTAATCAAACAAATGTATTCCTTTATTTATATACCTTTTATTTCACCTGAATAAGAACACATTCTCACATACTCCAATTACCTCTAGAATTGTTCAGTTGAAACACAGTCCAGGTACAGACAATATACAGACAATGGACCAGCCGGTATGTCCAATAAACTCTATTTGTGGCCTATACCAGATTTGATCATCTGACTCTAAAAACTTTGAACATCATTACACCAAAGTAATTGAGTTTTGGTCATATAAAAGCATATGATTTTACACATGAATGACCCACATGCAGCTTTCACCCACTGTCTGTATGATTACGTGAAAGCATGACCAGGAAGCAATTTGTTAGGGCGGGGAAGTCTAAAGAAGACGAGAGGTCTGTAGGTCAACACAGCAGCTATTTCCACTTACCCCTCTGTCAGGGGTGAAGGCCAGTGTGTTTCGTGCAATGAAGTTTCCTTTGTCTTCTTGAAACAGGAGAGAGAGGGAGACACTATATTTAACCGCCCCATTGAAATGCACAGGCGGTATAGACAGGAATGGGGAGTTAAATGTTTCCAAGCCGTGAAAGTCAAAGGCTCTGGTATTTCCCCATGAAAATTCACCATCCAGGAATTCATTGTGGCTAAAACTATCACAGATGCACTCATGGATTAAGGTAACATATGTTATTACACATTTATACAATCATAATAACAGTGTTATCTTTAATTTGCTCATCCACCAAACTTTCTCAGCGACACATGGAGGAAGACGCTGCTCTTGTCTACCGAGTGAATTTAGCTGTCAACACTTGTGACGAAAATGTTTGATGTTTCCGTTCTGCTTCACCTCCACAGGGAGATTTTTGTCCACTGACCCAGTTGTCCGCCGTGAGGATGAAAACGCTGCATAGAGCAAGGCCATGTTACACCGGGGGCGGACACTGAAAGCCTGGAACATTAAATGCTTCATCAAAAACGTTTTACTGCACCTTGTAGGGGAAACATTGCAAGATGAACAGCCATAATAATGACAAAGCTCTCTATTGCAGAGGATATGGAATCATATTTGAGGAGCCTGTTACAGGTGGTTAAAAGTACGGCTTTGGGATCTTCAGTCGGGAAATGCTCAAGATACCCAAGAAGATGTACAAAGGAAAAGTTGATTTAAACAGAATCGTCCTGCTTTAATATTTTTAATTACTGTATTTCGATATTTAAGTCATAGTTTTATTGTTATTATAAACTGAAATGCATCTCCAAAAATGTTGTTTATCATACAACAGAAAATATGGCCTGTGGTTGGATTTCACTGGTCTCAGTCCAGTGAAATCTCAGTCTGGAAGGTTCTCAGTCTGGAAATCTCTATCTGAAATCTCCAAGGAAGCCGTTGCTCCCCCCCCCCAAAACAAACAAACATTACAGTCCTCGTATTTGTACATCTTGTCTGTCTTAGTCCAATCTAGTTTGTCTTTCAGACATGGACTGTCCTTGGAAACTGCATGCATATCCCAGTCCTCACAGCTCTTAACAGTATTGTAGAACCTGAGATGTTTACCCTTCTCCTTAGAGGCCAGATGTCATCGAATGATAATTGACCATTTCGTGACAGGTGATCGTAGTGTTGAGTGACATTTCCTTCCATTATTGGAGCGAAAGTATGGGCTGTCTGTGAATATAGTACATGTAAGCCAACCATTCACAACCAGCAGCTCCCCAGAGTCAACCACGCCCGTGGTTAGGGGCAACAGCTCCAAACACACAGGTGAATGCAGCACTACCGTATTAGAGTTAAGGACCTAGATGTATGACCCCTGGGTTACACTGTAGGCCCAAATGCCCAGTAGGGACACCATTACATTTCCCTTGCTGTAACCACTACGGCCTCATTATTCACTCTCTTTGACATTGTCTTGTCAAGTGGAGTCTGCTGATATAAATGTAGTCCTCAGGGTCAATACTCAAGAATCACGTTGAGTCTGTAAGGGAGGGCTAAAATACCCATTGTCCATTCATGTTTATAATCATGACTTGATGCCAGACGAGAAATCATATACACCACAAATCTCTGTACCTCACATCCGTAATATTGAAAGCTGATGAAAGACATAACATCAATTCTAGGTGCCTGACCACTGGGCACACATTGGTTTAATCAAACGTGGAATAGGCGTTGAATTGACATCTGTGCCCTGGGGGTATTTACACCGTTGATGGATTATGGCTCAGACACTTTTTGATTAACTGTGCGCATCTTGGATGGGAGACCTGTTCTCGAGCAGATCGATGCCGAGGTCAAAGGTCACAATAGAAGAGCCAGACAATGTGGACTCATTAGAGAATACCTGTACCTTCAGTTTGATGTCCCACCCTAAAACTGAAACCACCAATGATTAAACAGGAAGCTAGGAAGACTTGGACCTAAAACACAGGAGACTTACAAGAGCAGGAACACAGGCCTATGTAGTCATTAAAGAGTGCATTAGGAGTAATGTTTTCCCCATGTGCTTGGGCTAACTGTAAGATACATGGAAAACAATTAAGAATCATGCAGTCATACAGGCAGGATGGCGGGTTTAATCCAATCATTAAATTATAAGATTAAGAACATATGCCTACAGTATGCAAGCTGCTGTTAAGATGAAATGACTAAAAAAGTTTTTTCAAAAATAATATTTCTGAAAAACAAAAGCCCAGACAAAAAAGTAGATCTGAGAGTGACCCAATTCTGTGAAAATGAAACAAAGAGTGGGCAGCTTCAATTGCATTTACAATTTACAATTGTTCTGCACATTTATTCAAAAGCGGTAAAAGGATTATCCATCGGTTGCTGCTGTAATTTACTACAACTGGTCACATGGCCCCTTGGAAGACGCAGTGCAACTTTGCCAGAAGTCAAGCGAGCGTATTTTGGAAATGAGGCTACAACTTCAAAAGAGACAATTAGCCATCCTACGGTGGGCCACTCCTTAGCAGACAGTGAAACCAGCTGCTACACATTTGAGAATGACTGTGCTACTCCCACACTGTTTCCCCTTTAAAATCCACTCATGGTTTTTGTGGCATATCGATCAGAAATCAAAGTGGTATTTTATGGATACTATATACTGTGGCTATAAGTGCATAAATAATAACTATACCCCTAAATATATTGTTGCCTTCAAGTGCTGTTGGAAAGGTGAACATATGAGTTTCCGACTTAAATGATGCTCAAAGTCAGAATTACTAATAGTTAAAGAGGGACCGAACTGGCTGATTTCGCCTAGGTTTTCCTCTACTTCATTAAGAGTGCTTTGATGGGGGTTTCTATTGTGTGTCGTCACATGTGGGATTCAATCTGGCAACACAGTAACACAGTTACAGTCACTCATCCAACACAGTCTAACCAGCTCTGCTAGGGTGAGTAAAATGATCATCGTGAGCCAACTTTAGCTTTATTAGCTTCAGTGCTTGACTGAGACGTCACAGATACCCCTAATCCCAGACTTTCCTGTTTTAGAAAATACTTTAGGTCCAAAATTATAATTTTTACATATGTTATTCAATTTTGGGACTATAATCAAATCAAATTTTGTAACACACACTGAATACAACAGGTGTAGTAGACCTTACTGTGAAATGCTTACTTACAAGCCCTTAACCAACAATGCAGTTTTAAGAAAATAGAGTTAAGAAAATATTTACTATTTTAAAAAAGTAACACAGTAAAATAGCAACAATGAGGCTATATATAGGGGGTAACGAGTCAACGTGCAGGGGTACAGGTTATTCAAGGTAATTTTTACATGTAGGTAAGGGTAAAGTGACTATGCGTAGATAATAAACAGTGAGGCAACAGCAGTGTAAAAACAAAAGGGGGGGGGTCAATGCAAATAGTCCGGGTGGACATTTGATTAATTGTTCAGCAGTCTTATGGCTTGGGGGTAGAAGCTGTTAAGGAGCCTTTTGGACCTAGACTTGGCACTCCAGTACTACTTGCCGTGCGGTAGCAGAGAGAACAGTCTATGACTTGGGTGACTGTAGTCTTTTACAATTTTTGGGCCTTCTAGTATATAGGTCCTGGATGGCAGCAAGCTTGACCACAGTGATATACGTAGCCGTACGCATTACTCTCTGTAGCGCCTTACGGTCTACATGCTAAGCCTTATGGTCGGATGCCAAGCAGTTATGTATATGACTACTACCAATGCCACAAAAAGTATACCGTTTTTTCCCACAGTTCATCTTTTTTTTTAAAGATTAAAAAACAAAGGTGTTTTTTAAAGAAGTCAAACTTTGACAATGTGGATAATGTTGCTAGTTTGACAATGTTTGCAAGCTGGCTAACTTTAATATTAGCAATGTTAGCTAGCTCATCTGGCTAGCTAAACTCTCAATGGCTGAATTGTTATCTGAGTTGAAAAGTACTTGAATGCGATAATGTCTATTTTACAACTTCACCAACTGCTAAATCTGAATTCCAAGGAGTATTTGAAGGTAGCATTTAACTTTATCATTAGGAAATTATAAAAAAAATAGAAAAGGTCAAGGGTGTATGAAATGGGTGAATGTACAGTACCAGTCAAAATTTTGGACACACCTACTCATTCAAGGGTTTTTCTTTATTTGTAATATTTTCTACATTGTAGAGAAATGACAGTCCATTACTTTAAGACATGAAGGTCAGTCAATCCGGTCTTTTAAAAGTTTCTTCAAGTGCAGTCGCAAAAATCATCAAGGTCTATGATGAAACTAGCTCTCATGAGAACCGCCACAGGAAAGGAAGACCCATAGTTACCTCTGCTGCAGAGGATACGTTCATTAGAGTTACCAGCCTCAGAAATTGCACCTCAAATAAATGCTTCACAGAGTTCAAGTAACAGACACATCTCAACAACTGTTCAGAGGAGACTGCGTGAATCAGGCCTTCAAGATCAAATTGCTGCAAAGAAACCATTACTGAAGGACACCAATAGGAAGAAGAGACTTGCTTGTGCCAAGAAACACGAGCAATGGACATTAGACCGGTGGAAATCTGTCCTTTGGTCTGATCAGTCCAAATTTGATTTTTTTTTATTCCAACCTCTGTCTTTATGAGATGCAGAGTAGGTGAATGGATGATCTCTACATGTGTGGTTTCCACCAAGAAGCATGGAGGAGGAGGTGGGATGGTGTGGGGGTTCTATGCTGGTGACACTGTCAGTGAATTATTTAGAATTCAAGACACACTTAACCAGCATGGCTACCACAGCATTCTGCAGCGATACGCCATCCTAACTGGTTTGCACTTAGTGGGACTATCATTTGTTTTTCAACAGGACAATGACCAAAAACACCTCCAGGCTGTGCAAGGACTATTTGACCAAGAAGGTGAGTGATGGAGTGCTGCATCAGATGCCCTGGCCTCCACAATCACCTGACCTCAACCCAATTGAGATTGTTTGGGATGAGTTGGACCGCAGAGTGGAGGAAAAGCAGCCAACAAGTGCTCAGCATAAGTGGGAACTCCTTCAAAACTGTTGGAAAAACATTCCAGGTGAAGCTGGTTGAGAGAATGCCAAGTGTGTGCAAAACTGTCATCAAGGCAAAGGGTGTCTACTTTGAAGAATCTCAAATATAAAATATATTTTGATTTCTTTAACACTTTTTTTTGGTTATTACATGATTCCACATGTTATTTCATAGTTTCGATGTCTTCACTATTATTCTACAATGTAGAAAATAGTCTAAATAAAGAAAAACCTTTGAATGAGTAGGTGTGTCTAAACTTTTGACTGGTATTGTACGAGATGTTGACTGCGGTTTGATCTGGGTGGTTAATACGGTTCTTCTTTCAAGCAGTTTGAAGCAACTATATCTTCAGGACATCCTCGTTATCAACACAAGTGCTACAGAAATCAGTATTGTTGCAATTAACCAACCTCAAGCACTTTTTTCAAGCACAAAATGCAGTAACCACTTGTATATTTTAGGACAATAAGTCTGCGTTTAGACAGGCAGCCCAATTCTGATCTTTTTTTCACTAATTTGTCTTTTAAACAATCCGATCTGCTCTAAAAAAAATATCTGATGTGAACATATCTGAATTGGGCTGCCTATCTAAACACAGTTTAAGATTATTACTTGCATGGTCATTCTAAGGACCCAATTGGAGGCTACTTCCTAATTGATAAAAATGCACCCCCCTCCCAAACCTGTGTGTGCGTGCATGTGTGTGTATGTGTGTGTGTATGTCTGTGCCTGTGTGTTGCGAGTGTCTACCTTGTAGTCTATACAGTAAACTAGGGCAAAGAAATCTACCCTAAATCTCCTTACATTTATCTACTTTCCTGAGGCTACAACTCTTTGAAGAGGAACAAAACATACTTTGAACGTAACCTGATGAACTTGATAGATGTTCATTAGGACTACCCTTTCATCTCTTTAATGAAAACATGGTATGAAACTTGTAGCTGTCAGAACTTTAGCAATTACGGACATTGCTGTTTACCTGGCCTCAATTTTACACACGTACCCCTTTGATATTACCAGTGCCTCAATGCCTCAATTTAGAAAAGCATCACGGCGACGTTCTTTAACTGTGAACTGTCATTTGTTGTTAGTCTCTGTTGAAAATGTAAACATCATCCTAACTTTGACAAAAGTTGCTTAGGATCCCTTGAAGTTGTGGTGAACGGCCCTATGGTTCTCAGTGAAAAGGGAGACTGGAAAGTATAGAGAAAAAAATACAAAAATACTATACCTCAAATAAAATGACCTAGAAGTCAAATATACACTTTATTCATAAACTAAGCTGTTACAGTGCCTCCGGGAAGTATTCAGACCCCTGAACTTTTTCCACATTTTGTTACCTTACAGAAACAAAGAGATCTTCTGTTGAATCTGACAATTAATCTTGATGGTTGTACAGTCGTCTCAAATAAAACTGTGAAGGACCTCGGCGTTACTCTGGACCCTGGTATCTCTTTTGATTAACAGATCAAGACTGGTTCAAGGACAGCTTTTTTCCATCTACTTAACATTGCAAAAATCAAACTGTTCAGAGGAGACTGCGTCCAAACTTTCTGTCCAAAAATTATGCAGAAAAATGAATTCATGCTTTTGTCACTTCTAGGTTAGACTACTGCAATGCTCTACTTTCCGGCTACCCGGATAAAGCATTAAATAAACTTCCATTAGTGCTAAACACGGCTGCTAGAATCTTGACTAGAACCAAAAAATGTATCATATTACTCCAGTGCTAGCCTCTCTACACTGGCTTCCTGTTAAGGCAAGGGCTGATTTCAAGGTATAACTGCTAACCTACAAGGCATTACATGGTCTTGCTCCAACCTATCTTTCCGATTTGGTCCTGCCGTACATACCTACACGTTGTCACGACTCCTACCAAAGGTAGCTCCCCTTCCTGTTCGGGTGGCGCTCGGCAGTCGTCGTCACCGGCCTACTAGCTGCCACTGATCCCTTTTCCCCTTTCTGTTTATTGGTTTCACCTGTTTTGTGTGTAGACTGATTAGTCGGGCTATGTTAGCCAGTAGGCCCGCCTGCTCTTTGTGCCTGATTGTTTTGTGTTGCTACTGTTTGAGGTTGACGTGTTTTTCGTTTGTGGGCTTTTCTCCGGACTGTTGAGTCCCTGTGTTTGGGGCATTTGTTTTGTTGTGCGTCCTGTGTTTCGTGGGGTGGCTTATGTTCGCCGTGTGTGCAATTAAAAGCACTACCCTGTACTCTCTGCTTCCTGCGCCTGACTTCGCACCCACTACGCCCAGAGCGTTATACCCGTACGCTACGGTCACAAGACGCAAGCCCCCTAACTGCCCCTAGAATTTCTCAGCAAACAGCTGGAGGCAGGGCTTTCTCATATAGAGCTCTATTTTTATGGAATGGTCTGCCTATCCATGTGAGAGACGCAGACTCTGTCTCAACTTTTAACTCGTTATTGTAGACTCATCTCTTCAGTAGGTCCTGTGATTGGTGTGTAGGTCCTTCAGTAGGTCCTGTGATTGGGCCCAGGAGTGTGAAGGTGAACGGAAAGGCACTGGAGCAACGTCTCTGCCTGGCCGGTTCCCCTCTCTCAAATCAAATGTTATTTGTCACATACACATGGTTAGCAGATGTTAATGTGAGTGTAGCGAAATGCTTGTGCTTCTAGATCGGACAATGCAGTAATAACCAACGAGTAATCTATCCTAACAATTCCACAACTACAACCTTATACACACAATTGTAAAGGGATAAAGAATATGTACATAAAGATATGAATGAGTGATGGTACAGAACGGCATAGGCCAGATGCAGTAGATGGTACCAAGTACATGACTAATCTATGGTATGTAAACATAAAAGTGGCATAGTTTAAAGTGGATAGTGATACATGTATTACATAAAGATGGCAAGATGCAGTAGATGGTATAGAGTACAGTGTACACATATGAGATGAATAATGTTGGGTATGTAAACATTATATTAAGTGGCATTGTTTAAAGTGGCCAGTGATACATTTTTTATATCAATTTCCATTATTAAAGTGGCTGGAGTTGAGTCAGTATGTTGGCAGCAGCCAATCAATGTTAGTGGTGGCTGTTTAACATTCCAATGGCCTTGAGATAGAAGCTGTTTTTCAGTCTCTCGGCCCCTGCTTTGATGCACCTGTACTGACCTTGCCTTCTGGATGATAGCGGGGTGAACAGGCAGTGGCTCGGGTGATTGTTGTCCTTGATGATCTTTATGGCCTTCCTGTGACATCGGGTGGTGTATGTGTCCTGGGGGGCAGGTAGTTTGTCCCCAGTGATGCATTGTGCAGACCTCACTACCCTCTGGAGTGCCTTATGTTTGTAGGTGGAGCAGTTGCCATACCAGGCGGTGATACAGCCCGACAGGATGCTCTCGATTGTGCATCTGTAAAAGTTTGTGAGTGCTTTTGGTGACAGGCCGAATTTCTTCAGCCTCCTGAGGCCTTTACCTCTTCCCTGTAGGCTGTCTTGTCATTATTGTTAATCAAGCCCGCTACTTTTATGTCATCTGCAAACTTGATGAATTGGAGGCGTGCATGGCCATGCAGTCATGGGTGGACGGGTAGTACAGGAGGGGGCTGAGCACGCACCCTTGTGGGGCCCCAGTGTTGAGGATCATCGAAGTGGAGATGTTGTTTCCTACTTTCAGATGGGAGAACCTTCCAGAAGGACAACCAACTCCACCAATCAGACCTTTATGGTAGAGTGGCCAGACAGAAGCCACTCCTCAGTAAAAGGCACATGACAGCTCACTTGGAGTTTGCCAAAAGGCATCTAAAGACTCTCAGACCATGAGGAACAAGATTCTCTTATCCAAAGATACCAAGATTGAACTATTTGGCCGGAATGCCAAGCGTCACGTCTGGAGGAAAACTGGCACCATCCCTATGGTGAAGCATGTTGGTGGCAGCATCATGCTGTGGGGTATGTTTTTCAGTGTCAGGGACTGGGAGACTAGTCAGGATCAGTGGAGGAAAAAGTACTAAATTGTCATACTTGAGTAAAAGTAAAGATACCTTAATAGAAAATGACTCAAGTAAAAGTGAAAGTCACCCAGTAAAATACTACTGTAAGGGGTTTCCTCTGGTGAAGGAGAAGCGGACCAAAATGCAGCGTGGTGGTTATTCATGTTCTTTAATAAAAGGAACTCGACATGAAATAACTAACAAAACAATAAATGTGTGAAAACCTAAACAGTCCTATCTGGTGAAAACACAGAGACAGGAACAATCACCCACAAACACACAGTGAAACCCAGGCTACCTAAATATGGTTCCCAATCAGAGACAATGACTAACACCTGCCTCTGATTGAGAACCATATCAGGCCAGACATAGAAATAGACAAACAAGACATCCAACATAGAATGCCCACTCAGATCACACCCTGACCAACCAAAACATAGAAACATACAAAGCAAACTATGGTCAGGGTGTGACAACTACTTAGGTAAAAGTTTTAAATTTACTTAAGTATCAAAAGTAAATGGAATTGCTAAAATGTACTTAAGTACGAAAAGTAAAAGTACCAGTATTAACCACTTCAAATTCCTTATATTAAGCAAACCAGACGGCACGATTAAATTGTATTTATTTATTTGCGGATAGTCAGGGGCACACTCCAACACTAAGACATCATTTACTAACTTATGCGTGTCAAGGAAAATGTATGGACTAAAAGTACATTATTTTCTTTGGGAATGTAGCGAAGTGAAAGTAAAGTTGGCAAAAATATAAATGGTAAAGTACAGATACCCCAAAAAACCAAGACAACGCAGGAGCAGCTCTGAATGTCCTTGAGTGGCCCAGCCAGAGCCCGGACTTGAACACGATCGAACATCTCTGGAGAGACCTGAAAATATCTGTGCAGCAACGCTCCCCATCCAACCTGACAGAGCTTGAGAGGATCTGCAGAGAAGAATGTGAGAAACTCCCCAAATACAGGTGTGCCAAGCTTGTAGCGTCATACCCAAGAAGACTGTAATCACTGCCAAATGTGCTTGAACAAGGATCTGAATACTTATTTCGAAGGCACTGTACATGTATCTGTAATTTTTAAAGAAATGCAGTGTCCCTCTGCTACTTTTACTGTAATCTACCCCAGATTTTTTGACGTGATATTATGTTGCACATTTCTTTCAAGCTTCTTGGCTCTTATGCACAACTTTCCTGTGGTATTTTCTGGGAGACAGACGGACAGCCGTTGCTGGAAATATCATTTGTTGGGTCGTCAACAAGACACCATCAGATTTTAAGAGTTGCTTGCATTTAAGATAAAAACACAGTGGAACTGATTGCGTTGAACTCAATTAAATGACCCATAGGTGCTTTGGCCTGAAGGGTATGCATGAAAAGAATTGCTCCCTATGCACCCCTCCACTAGAAGGTATTGTCCAATTTCTCAGGGCTTCTGAACTAACTCTGGTTGGGAAGAGGGGGGGACCAATAATAAGGACCAATCTAAACCTATCAAATTAACATGATTACCATGCAATTTATAGAAGTATTCAAAATCAGTGAACTGCAACTGATGAAACCCGGGATTGATTCAATTGACTTGGCTCTTACCTTAAAAAGGGACAAAATCAATGTACGCAGCATTTAGGCTGTCATTCTTCAAGTGCTCTGGACAAAATTACCACCCACTAACTTCTGCGATGGTCATTAATGGGACGTCCTACACATGAGTCAACAGAGCAAGCCACTGGCATAATGAGAGGGGTTTAGTCCATTCAGTTTCTAGTCAACTGTGACATGGCTGCAATTACTCCTCATTGACCTTCATCTAACTCCCTCAAACTCAACTCTGGACATCTAAGCCAGTTCTACTGCGTTTTTTTTTTCATTGTTCCCCACCAATCAGGGACTGATTTAGACCAGGGACACCAGGTGGGTGCAATTTATTATCAGGTAGAACAGAAAACCAGCAGACTCCGGACCTCGTAGGGTAAGAGTTGAATACCCCTGATCTAACGGAACAGTTGGAAACGTCTGTCTCTCCAGCCACAATAACTGCAAACTTCAGTTTATGTGATCCATTAGTACAGAAGGATTGCTCAGGCCAAGACCAGTGCTTATGTTATTCAGAGCTTCTGTTGGCAGGTCCTGAAGGGGTACTAATGGCCAGTGTTTTACAGGTGGCTAATGTCATACTGTACAGTTCCAAGGCTTGCACAAAGGTGTCAAGCTAAGAGGCTCATTATTTGCAGTGCTTTGTGTGTATGACGTGTCGTATAACATGTCAAACTGAAATCTATATAAATCTTTTGGAGACAGGTGATACTGTATTTACAGTATATCTGTAACTCAAGATATTTCAATGATGGCTTCATATTTAGGCTGCAGTATATTATTCACACTAAAATATATATATATATCTTATATATATCCCATTTAGCAGACGCTTTTGTCCAAAGCGACTTACAAGTCGGCTGGGGCCACTACTTTTACATATGGGTGGTCCCAGCGGGAATCGAACCCACGACGCTTGGCGTTGCAAGCGCCATGCTCTACCGACTGAGCCACACAGGACCCACAGGACCCAATCTTGATGCCAGGACTATACGATGTTGTTCAGGGTATCCCCTGTATCAGTAGAGCATCTCTATAAGCTTTCCATTTCCAACCAGAGCTGCTCTCAGCCTTACAACAGTTTGACACACATTGTTTTGAAATAGCCAAAAAGCTATGAAGCGTGGTCATCTAGCAATGCTGGCCAACACTGACTCATAATCTGCCATTGTATAGGGGATCACCAGGCTTTAATCCCTGACATTGCTCCTCCCCTCCTGAAGTCTCCATATGAAAGCTTGGTTCACTCTCAGGTTTTTGAATTGTTCTGTTGTTTTATCTTAATTCTGTTATCTCACTGGAAACATGTTATTCTTTGAATCACTGCCCTTGGATTCAAAACATGTAAGATTTAGGTTCTAGGAAACCACAGGGTTGAGAGAGAGAGAGGTACAGTATGTTGATTTCAAGGCTGTAATACTAGTGGTGTTTGCTGTTAATTACATACAATAGTTGATCATGTTTATGATAGGCTTATTACATTAAAGCATTCTTTCCATTTGGAATTGCAGTGTTGAACTATTAACCCAAAGTGTTACAATAGGCATCAATCAAGCATTGAGAACAATTTGACATGTATGCCATGTGTCAAAGAGACGCGGACCAGTCATCTCAAAGTATTTTATTACGTAATGTTCTGATTGGTTTAATCATATGTAAATGTGGACAAGGGGTACAGTGGGGGAGGGGAATAGGGTTTGAGTGTGACTGACAGTAACCAGTGGTAGGAACCTGGAACATCTGCAGTCACTGTGGCAATGAGATGACAGACAGGGCTTGGGAATTATCACGCAGATTACTGGTGCAGACTTTACTGCTATTCAGCCACCCTGCGTTTCATGTCAGAGTGTCTCCAAATGCACCGGCGTGGGGACTGTTGAGGGCATAAGAGCTGTGAGAACCATAAAACACACAAGCCAGTTGGGATTCGCTGGAAATGTACAGCACCACTCTATTTTTTCCCCCCAACACTAAATATAAACATGGACAGCTGAGGTGGGCATGATCAAATGCTTCCTGGGGTTAGAGTTCTGATTTATGCCAAAGAAACACCAAGAACGCCTTTAATTGGGGCCAGTTCTGCCAGCACAAATTTATAGAACAGTTGCTTGGAGACTGACAATGTCCCAGCTGTGCAACACATAAAATGTTATTTCTGCAACCTGCATCCTTCATTTACGTAGTTATTGTGATCTTGCGTAGGAAATACAAAGTGGCACTTGGCACACTCCCTTTGGTTAGAAAAATACAGAACTTTTTAAACTACCAGGCCTTGTGTTTTTTGGAATGCACATATGCTTACAGATCAATATTCCTGCTGTTGGAAGGACAGAGGAGTAATGGAGTGTGTTTGGGATGGAAAGTGTGTATGAAGTGGTGGAGCGGATGGCTCCACTAAGACCAAGGGGAGCTTGGGGCTGGTATTTCAGTGATCCCTGCCAGTCTAATTGGTTTGTGCGAGCGTCTGATTAGCTCTTGAATTGCAGCAATTACAAGAGGTGCTCTCATGTTTTCTCAGCTGACAGCCGAGCCAATCTAGCTGCAGGCCAGCAATTAGGCCTGTTTGCTTCTAATAGACAAAGTATAGACTGGTATCACACAGACAGAGTTACATACATTACTGGGTTCCAGGAAAGAGTATGATTACCCACTGTCCTGAGATGATATCTGGAAATCGAGGCAACAAATTCTAGTCTGTCAAGGACATTGGTTAACTTTGACTGACTGAAATAGTTGTCGGTTGTCACTGGAACCTTCTTTTTTATGCTCTTGTGTTATTCCCAATTTGCTTCTCCCCATTTCACCAGGTTGAAGGTTTTAGTCAACCCCCAACAAACAGCTGATAGTAGTCATAACAGGCTTTCACTGGGAACAAAGGCAGAGAGGGAGCAGGGATTTTAAAGCCTACTGAGAACAAATGTCACTGCTTTGCGCTGATACAAACGATGAGGAAAGTGGACATGAAAGTTGTATTTTCACAGCCGAAGGAGAAATCCCAATTAATCTAAAACATCCCAAAACAGTCCTATAGTCTCTCAGAGTTATTAAAGGCTCAGACCTGTACGTTATGTATGTTCCACTTGTCTTTCAGGAACCTTCTCCTACTGTATATTTGTCTAAGGATACACCAAGGAGAGGACAAAAATCTAAAGTATGAAATTTCATTGGAACCAAAATGTATAATCCACTCTGTTTGTTTTGTTATTAAGCTGACTATAGATGGATGACCATTATTTGCATGTTCATCTGTACCATCCCAACCATTTCACATAACATAACTTGTTGTCTTGCAATGCACATTGCTACTGGGCTTAGTATCGTCTTATTTTTTTATTTAACCTTTATTTAACCAGGCAAATCCGTTAAAACTTCTTAGGGCTGAGGGCGCCAAATTCAAAACAACAGAAATCCCATAATTAAAATTCCTCAAACATAGAAGAATTTCACACCATTTGAAAGATACACTTCTTGTTAATCCCACCACAGTGTCCGATTTCAAATAGGCTTTACGGCGAAAGCATCACAAACGATTATGTTAGGTCAGAGCCAAGTCACAGAAAAACACAGCCATTTTTCCAGCCAAAGAGAGGAGTTACAAAAAGCAGAAATAGAGATAAAATTAATCACTAACCTTTGATGATCTTCATCAGATCACACTCATATGACGTCATGTTACACAATACATGTATGTTTTGTTCGATAAAGTTCATATTTATATAAAAAAATCTCAGTATACATTGGCGCGTTATGTTCAATAGTTCCAATAACATCCAGGGATTTTGCAGAGAGCCACATCAATTTACAGAAATTCTCATAATAAATGTTGATGAAAATACAAGTGTTATGCATGGAACTTTAGATACACTTCTCCTTAATGCAACCGCTGTGTCAGATTTCAAAAAAGCTTTACAGAAAAAGAAAACCATGCAATATTCTGAGTACGGCGCTCAGAGACCAAACAAGCCAAAAAGATATCCGCCATATTGTGCAGTCAACAGAAGTCAGAAATAACATTATAAATATTCACTTACCTTTGATGATCTTCATCAAAATGCACTCCCAGGAATCCCAGTTCCACAATACATTTTTGTTTTGTTTGTTTTGTCCATTAGTTATGTCCAAATAGCTACTCTTGCTAGCGCGTTT
Organism: Oncorhynchus masou masou; assembly: GCF_036934945.1. Taxonomy (NCBI): domain Eukaryota; kingdom Metazoa; phylum Chordata; class Actinopteri; order Salmoniformes; family Salmonidae; genus Oncorhynchus; species Oncorhynchus masou. The sequence continues at coordinate 57,660,300 of NC_088235.1, forward strand.
TGTAAGCAAATCCAAACTCACGAAGCGCGTTCACTAGGAGCAGACGAAATATCAAAAAGTTCCGTTACAGTCCGTAGAAACATGTTAAACAATGTATAGAATCAATCTTTAGGATGTTTTTAACATAAATCTTCAATAATGTTCCAAACGGAGAATTCCTTTGTCTGTAGAAAAGCAATGGAACGCGAGCTACCTCTCACGTGAATGAGCGTCACGAGCTTGTGGCACTCTGCCAGACCACTGACTCAAAGAGCCCTTATGAGCCCCTCCTTTACAGTAGAAGCCTCAAACAATTTTATAAAGACTGTTGACATCTAGGGGAAGCCTTAGAAAGTGCAACATGACCAATATCCCACTGTATCATCAATAGGGAATGAGTTGAAAAATGACCAACCTCAGATTTCCCACTTCCTGGTTGGATTATTTCTCAGGTTTTTGCCTGCCATATGAGTTCTGTTATACTCACAGACATCATTCAAACAGTTTTAGAAACTTCAGAGTGTTTTCTATCCAAATATACTAATGATATGCATATATTAGCAGATGGGACTGAGTAGCAGGCAGTTTACTCTGGGCACCTTATTCATCCAAGCTACACAACACTGCCCCCAGCCATAAGAAGATATTATTAAGAACAAATTCTTATTTTACAATGACGGCATACCCCGGCCAAACCCTCCCCTAGCCCGCAGAATGCTGGGCCAAATTTTTTTTTAAATAAAATTGTGCACCGGCCTATGGGAGATATTTTATCAATTCAATCATACCTTTAAAAAATCTTGCAAAGTCCTATCAAGTCAATCACTCTGGAAACAATGCCATGTTCACCTAACTACCACAACCTTGGAATCAGTCTGGCAGATGCAGTCTCCTCCTGCTCCATATTGCAACTCTATTGTACCTTCAGCTGCCCTAAGGGTCACTTTAGAGTCGACAGGCCTTTCATAAGACCCGTGTCAGGAGGAATGCCGTGTTCAAAACAACTGGGAGCTTGGAACTCGGAAATCTCCGACTTCAGTGCATTTAAAACAACTGGGAATTCAGAAGAAAAAAACTAGCTCAGACTGGGAAAAAAATCAATTTGAACTGTCATCCAACTCGGAATCCTCTTTCAAGAGCTCTGACTTTCCGACCTGAAGATCACTGACGTGTTGATTTGACAGAACTCAGTTCCCAGTTGTTTTGAATGCAGTATTAGATAGAGAGAGGTTGAGAGAGAGTGATGGGTTGGAAACCACCCAGAGGGGCATCAAAGCACTTCCTTCTTTTTTTTCCTTGAGGTCGTTGCACTTGTGGACCCGAGGGAGGTAGCCATCACGCCACGGAACCCTGACAAGGCCGTTCCTGCTCAGTCCTTCCAGCTCCTGAGTGATGACTTGGGTGGAACATTGATTGCCATGCTCCACAACTTAGCCTAGTCCCTCCCGCTGGCAGACATGGCCTCAACTGCTCTAGGGAATGAACTTATAATCAGAGACAGGATCTTCCTGAATAGTACTGATGCTACAATTCAAGTTTGGGGTAACAGGGTTACTCTGCACCCTGTAAGTATGCTTATGGATCCAATATGAATAAGACTGGCTTTCTCTCACAGCACACAAAGGCTACATGAAGGCGGACATCAACAACATGAACAGCATCAACAACATGAACAGACTGAGGAGCATTTGATTAATAGCTTGAGGGAAAGCCATATATACTTTCAGGAAACCTGGGTTAAGATACCTACCATATATTTCCAAGTAGAATTCTGTCCACAACCTACTGTGTACAGTACACGTATCACTAATGTAATCTCGTAAACATTGTTTTCCAGTTTTCATTAACAAAAAACATGGCTGTGTTGGGGAGGCATTTGTTCCACTAAGATTACTGTCTCATCCTCTCTCACAGGATGCTAAACTCTACTGGATGTCTGGTCCTAACTTGGATGTTCAGGGGCTTTAATGTAAATAAATTCCACCAAAAGGCCTCTTTGTAATTGTCATACTGTCCTGCCAAATAGCTGCTATTACTATGCTGCTAAGTTGTCTGTCCAGTACTCTTCCCCTAATGACACAATACTTAGGAGTGTTCTTCCCAGCCTTATCAGTCACTTATGGTGTTTTAATGTTGCTTTAATGGCGCTAAGGAACCAAAGTCTCAATGACTTGGCAAAAGTTAACATAGTTGTCCCTTCATTTCTGTAAATTTGCCAACTTGGAATTGTGAACATGCAATTCGATTCCAATTCCTTTGGCAAGCTGCTTCTTCGTAGGAACTCAATGGCCCGCACTTAAATTATTAGAGATCCATAAAAAATATACCTGGATTCAGTGATAGATCTTCAACGTGTTTGGAACCAGAAATTAAACAAAAACTTGGAAAAATGATGCATTGCATCATACCCAAAATGACTTTCACAGCTTGCACTAGGGCTAAGCCTACATCCAGACTGAGAGAAAAACACCAGAAAGAGCAGATTCCATTTGGGAGTATCTATATCCTTTCTGTGAACTACCGAGCTGCATGCTTGGCAAGACACAGGAGATAAGGAGTTTCAGCCTGCTTGGATTTTCTCCTGTGGTGAGGCAGTGGTACCTCTTAGAAATCAGACTGTTAATACTACTGGCTGGTTTAAGGGCAGATGCTACAGGATCAATGCCCTGGGCTTCTCTGGTTTATGTATTTTGGCTGCACCTCAAGGGGGCATAGTGTTCCTCTCCTCTTGTATTCCCAGACAGTCTGAACTGCCTTAAGCTCACTGTTGTGATGTGCCGGCTAACCTGCAAGTATTTCTGGCTGCCTGGACCCACTGAGGGAGACTGTAGATTGTCTCACAGTCACACCTATTGTAGCAGGTCTGTGTGACCGTGGTAGCCATTTGAGCCAAAGGCCAGGTCAATAAAGGAGATACTCAGTCAGTTGCACAACTGAATGCATTCAACCAAAATGTGTCTTCTCTGAGTAAGAGATGTGCGGGGGCTGCCTTAATCGACATCCACGGCAGAGTTCTAGTTTGGGGGGTTAACTTTCTTGCTCAAGTGCAACAGCAGATTTTTTTCCACCTTGGACAGCTCGGAGATTCGAACCAGCGACTTTTCTGTTACTGGCCCAACGCTCTTAATGGCTAGGCTACCTGCTCCAAAGTTCAGCTTCCTCCTCTGTTTAATTGGTATTGCCTGGCCAAAGAAACATAGCATGGGGTGGGAGGGGAAGAGATGGGGAGGGGGCTGCTGGTGTCATGGATGTTTAGTGTCAGAAGTGCCGGATGCTTCCATTTCTCCCACCTGTTTTGCCTGCCTTGACTGAACCTCAGAGTCAATTAGAGCTCCGTCAGGCTGATTGGAAACAGCGCGCACACACACACAAACACAAACACACACACTGCTGTGCACAGTGAGAGATAGCAGCCAACAGGCTGATTTACTAGAGGCAGAGATTCTCAGATGGCTCTGTTTATCGTCTCTTTTACTCTATAATGTTTCAGCTCCTTTAGTCTGATATCTTTTTCACCTGGCCTTTACCATCTGTTAACGGAGAGATGACCTGCTCATAGACAACTATTCATTGTCTGATGAGACTCAGTCACAGACTAAATTAAATGATGAAGCAGACAGCAGAAAAAAAGCCATTTACACTTAACATACAACATTATGGTGTAATGACATGTAACTAAACGGTAAATACGTGAGTAAGTCATTTGAACAGAACATGGCAACTTTCCTTTCATTTCCAGTTACCATGTACAACTGTGTAATTACAATTCTGGTTGTCTGCTAACTATAAGGCATAAGGGTACAATGTTAAGTGCAACCAAAAACTTCTACCGGTAAACAGCAACTCTTGCAGATGGCTTTAATTTAGAAAGGCACATCTTAACCATACACAGTGTGGTGAGGCCTGGTCCATCTCATGCTCTTGGTTACGACTCAGGATCCAAGCGGCCAAACCAAAATCTAAATGAGTTAACTGGGGTCTGGGCACACAGTGCAGTATGTAGCCAAAGGGCATGACCAAACAAAAGTGGGTCCAAACCATGAGACCAGGACTTGATGCTGAAGCAGCACTTCTCATCTGAATGCGGTTCTGAAAATAAGCCTCTTCCAATGACTTCACTCACCGTGGGGTTAGTGTAATTAAACCATGTAGCTCTGTTCTTTAGATATCATTTCTTATTTTTGTGGGAGTCCAGAAATATCATCTGACTTCTCATTAATGATGGTAATAATAAATTATAAGTTGGTGGGTATGGTTTCCTTTCATTTTCCCTCATGGCTCGTTTCATAAATCTTGATTGGCTGGGTTAGATTATTAAAGCCCAGTTTGCCTCTGGGAATGCTAGAAGTGACTGAAATAGCTACAGTATCTTTAGACAATTGTTCAAACTGATTACAATGTACAGTGCGGTCTGGAATTCTTGACACCCTTGATAAAGATGAGCAATAATGACTGTATAAAATAAATAATTAAAATACTGAGCTATATTGTTAGCTAATTTTTTCAAATTATTTTATACTAATACAAATGTTCAGAAAAATATATATGGAGTATAATATTTGACCCTTTGTACCTTTCTCACTCACAATTCATTCAGGATTATCCATAATCATGGTAACATCCACTTTAATGTAGAAGTGTATAGAAACATATTATATTCTTATTTATAATAAAAGTGACTCCAAAATGACACAAATTATTTACCACAAAATAATCTAAAACACAACCAAAATGAACTGCAAATGCATCCAACAAGTTTGTATAGTCACAAGCTTGATGTAGTAATTCTGTGGTAGGAATATGGGACCAAATATTACACTTTTGACTACTTTATTTATGAGAATTTTGACCCCTACTGTTTTGACAAAATCTTTCTCTGAGCAATTGTATAAAATAACATATACACTGAACAAAAACATAAACACAACATGTAACGTAACGTGTTGGTCTCATGTTTTATGAGTTGAAATAAAAGATCCCAGAAATGTTCCATATGTACAAAAATATTATTTATCCCAAATGTTGAGCACAAATTTGTTTACATCCCTGTTAGTGAGCATTTCTCCTTTGCCAAGATAATCCATCCACCTGACAGGTGTTACATATCAAGAATGATCATTACACAGGTGCACCTTGTGCTGGAGACAATAAAAGGACAATCTAAAATGTGCAGTTTTGTCACACATCATAATGCTACAGATGTCTCTAGTTTTGAGGGAGCGTGAAATTGGCATGCTGACTACAGTAATGTCCACCAGAGCTGTTGCCATAGAATTGAATGATCATTTCTCTACCATAAGCCAATGTCATTTTAGAGAATTTGTCAGCACGTCCAACCGGCCTCACAACCGCAGACCACATATATGGCGTCATGTGGGTGAGCTGTTTGCTGATGTCAACGTTGTGAACAGGCTATTTGAATGCACAGAAATACTGTGACGAGATCCTGAGGCCCATTGTGAGGCCCATTTTAAATATCTTTGACCAACTGATGCATATCTGTATTCTCAGTCATGTGAAATCTATAGATTAGGGCCTAAAGAATTAATTTCAATTGACTGATTTCCTCATTGACTGATTTCCTCAGGTAACTTAGTAAAGTCTTTGAAATTGTTACATGTTCAATTTATATTTTTGTTCAATATAATTTCCCAATTTTAGTTGAGCATACAATATTGCTCAGTATTTGAATGATTCATTTTATACAGTCTTTATTGCTCATCTTTATCAAGGGTTTCAATCATTTCGGACCCCACTGTACAATCCTATAATAATAACATGGGGGAACTTAGAGTTGTCTATCACTAAATGAGGCTAGATGAAGCCTAAATACAGTGATTTTCAGAGTATTCAGTATTCAGTACCCCTCACTTTTTACACATTTTGTTACGTTACCACCTTATTCTAAAATGGATTAAATAAAACAAATCCTTATCAATCTAGACACAATACCCCATAATGACAAAGCAAAAACAGGTTTTTAGCAATTTTTGCAAATTTATAAAATGTTTTAAACTGGATAACTCGATGTTGTGAGGGGCAGCACCTAACTAAAGAGGCTGTGTAGCTCCAACTATATTTTAACTAATTATTCAACGCCTAGTTACACATTTTGTTAACTAATTGTCCAAGATATTGGTTACATGGAAAAATGACTTAGAAACCCACAAAAGCAGACACTTCTGACAAAAAAAACACAAAAATGGCATCTCTAATGCAGCTAGCAAGAAAAATGGCGGAGAAGAACAGCCTGATGACCCAGTACTATATGAGATTCACAAAATGGGGCCTCCCAGGTGGCGAAATTGGGGAGAAAAAGGGTAAAATTCAACAAAAATACAAATAAAAAGTTTTTTTTTAAAGATTCACAAAATGAACAAAAATCTCAAAGAGAAAATGGCTGCAATGAAAACAAAAGTGGACACTCAACATCCAAGTTACAAACTCAGAAGAGAGGAAATCAACCCTGGAGGACAAGAACACCCGCCTAAACGACACTGTTGAAAAAACGGAGACTGTGATTGAAAAACCTCAAAGAACGACTTCAATACCAGGGAAATTACAGTCAAGAAACACACTTCGGATCAGAAGGGTTCCCGAAATCCACATAAATATAAATGATTGTGTAAAATACATTTTATGCAACCTATCAGATAACACACTGGAGGATGTCATCAACATGACCATCGAGAGAACACATCGGACATTGACGACACTGCGCCCATGACCAGCCCCACGCAAACTCGGCTTATCCTGGTGAAATTCTTATGATACACCGACAGGGAGAAAGTCTTGCTCAGAGCAAAAGAGCTTAGGGCAAAGGTGGAGTTTTTTCCTGACTTTTTCAAGGATGTTCAGGACAAGAGAAATGCATTCATGGAGGTGAGACATACAGTATGTGCATGAAATGGGGACGATCTGCATGGTGACGGTGGTTCATCACGGATGGACTACCGTTTTTCTCTAAGGTGATAGAGCTTACTATATTGTGAGTAACAGTCTCATTGAGGGTTTATGCTGCGAATGCTGCCTATAATTTATCTTTCTGGTTTACTGTTGATATCATTGTAGTACTAGATTATGCAGGATTATAGTCCAAGTATATCATTTTGTTTCATGGTTATAGTGGCGATAAACATATTATTTTAAGTTTTCACTCTTATAACAGCAATAATGGGTCAATATATGCCACAACAGGCATGTTTGTGTCATGTGTGATGGGCACAACTCAAAGTGTTTGGTTTAGGTCATAATAATGATAAAATAACTCTCTCCCTTTTGTGTTTGCTCTCTGCTTACATTCTTGCCTTTTGGAAATAGACAGTTCATGTATCAGTCTACATGATAAAGGTAATCTCTTCTCTTTGCGAGAATAATGATCAGCCGGTCTTTATGTTTGATGTTTTTGGTTAATCTATGACATGTCATTTCAAAATGTATATGGTCATGCCTATATTTGGCATTGGTAAAACATTCTTATTTTAGTTGGAGCGTCAGTGCTCGGAAGACCTTGGGACACTTCACACGGATAAAGGCCTGGTTTAGGGGAAGGGAGATTTATATTTTGTATTTTCATTTTTTTTGTATCTTGCGGGGTTGGGATATGTTTGACATATTTGTTCTATGGGAAGTTTAGTGCTCTAGGTCATTTGGTATTTTATTTATATTTATTTATTAGGATCTCCGTTAGCTGTTGCAAAAGCAGCAGATACTCTTCCAGGTTTGCTGTTTATTTGAGCAATATGAGCAATATGAGATGGAAGGAAATTCCATGTAGTAAGGGCTCTATATAATACTGTACTCTTTCATGATTTTGTTCTGGATTTGGGGACTGTGAAAAGACCCCTGGTGGCATGTCTGGTGGGATAAGTGTGTGTGTCAGAGCTGTGTGTAAGTTGACTGTGCAAACAATTTGGGATTTTCAACACATTGTTTCTTATTAAAAGAAGAAATGCAGTCAGTCTCTCCTCAACTCTTATCCAAGAGAGACTGGCATGGATAGTATTTATATCAGCCCTCTGATTACAATGAAGAGCAAAACGTGCCGCTCTGTTCTGGGCCAGCTGCAGCTTAGCTAGTTCTTTCCTTGCAGCACTGGACCACACAACAATAATCAAGTTTAGACTAAACTTAGAGCCTGCAGAACCTTCTTTTTGGAGTGTGGTGTCAAAAAAGCAGAGCATCTCTTTATTACAGCTAGACCTCTCCTCATCTTTACAACCATTGAATCTATATGTTTTGACCATGACAGTTTAAAGTCTAAGGTAACGCCAAGTAATTTAGTCTCCTCAACTTGTTCAACAGCCACATCATTCATTACCAGATTCAGCCGAGATCTAGAACTTAAGGAATGATTTGTACCAAATACAATGCTCTTAGTTTTAGAGATGTTCAGCACCAGTTTATTACTGGTCACCCATTCCAAAACAGACTGCAACTCTGTGTTAAGGGGTTCAGTGACGTCATTAGCTGTGGTTGCTGATGCGTATATGGTTGAATCATCAGCATACATGGACACACATGCTTTGTTTAATGCCAGTGGCAGGTCATTGGTAAAAATAGAAAAGGGTAGAGGGCCTAGAGAACTGCCCTGCGGTACACCATACTTTACATGTTTGACATTAGAGATGCTTTGAAGAAAACACTTTGAGTTCTTTTAGATCGATTTGCTCTGATTCCACGATATGGCAGAGGTTGAAAAGCCATAACACATCCATTTTTTCAACAGGTTATGGCCAATAATATCAAAGGCTGCACTGAAATCTAACAGTACAGCTCCCACAATCTTCTTATTATCAATTTCTTTCAACCAATCATCAGTCATTTGTATCAGTGCAGTACATGTTGAGTGCCCTTCTCTATAAGCATGCTTAACGTCAAAAGAGAGAATGGGAAGAGAAAAAGAGACTGGGTAAATCAGGAGCTGAGACACAAAAACGCTGGTTGACTTGACAAACAAGACGAACTGGCAACAGAGAACACAGGTATAAATACCCAGGGGATAATGGGGAAGATGGGTGACACCTGGAGGGGGGTGGAGACAACCACAAGGACAGGTGAAACAGATCAGGGTGTGACAGATACAGCTTTAGAACAAAGTTCTACAATATTAGTATAAATATGATTGATACATGTGGATGATCTTGTTGCTGTAGTGTTTGTAAACACCCTGGTAGGTTGATTAATAACCTGAACCAGATTACAGGCACTGGTTACAGTAAGAAGCTTCCTCTTGAGCGGACAGCTTGATGAAAACCAGTCAATATTCAGGTCCCCAAGAAAATAGACCTCTCTGTTTACATCACATACACTATCAAGCATTTCACACATTATTTAGGTACTGACTGTTAGCACTTGGTGGCCTATAGCAACATCCCAAAATAAAAAGCTTTAAATGTGCCAGGTGAACCTGCAACCACAAGTCACACCCTGGCCATAGCTTACTTTGTATGTTTCTATGTTTTGGTTGGTCAGGGTGTGATCTGAGTGTGCATTCTATGTTGGATGTCTTGTTTGTCTATTTCTGTGTTTGGCCTGATATGGTTCTCAATCAGGGGCAGGTGTTAGTCATTGTCTCTGTTGGGAACCATATTTAGGTAGCCTGGTTTTCACTGTGTGTTTGTGGGTGATTGTTCTTGTCTCTGTGTTTTGCACCAGATAGGGCTGTTTTCGGTTTTCGCACGTTTGTTATTTTGTTAGTTTAATCGTGTATATTTTCTTTATTATAATAAAATGAATAACAACCACGCTGCATTTAGGTCCGCTCCTCCTTCCCACAACGAAAGCCGTGACACCACAACACTTCAAATACACTTGACATAAGATTTTCTCTAAGCATTACAGGGATATGGCTCTGAATGTATACAGCAACATCTCCCCCATAAGCATTTATGTCTCTTCTACAGATGTTATATCCTTGTATTGCTACTGCTGTATCATCAAATTAATTATCTAAGGGAGTCTCATAAATGGCTAATATATTAATGTTATCTGATGTTAGCAAGTTATTGATTTCATTAACCTTATTTCTAATGCTGCATATATTAATATGGACTATTTTCAGCCCTTTCCTTGGTAGCTTATTAGAGATAGACATAATCCTAAAAAGAGTAAACAAAGCAAAATAAAAAAATATACATACATTCAGCAGTCCATCAATCAATTGGTTGTGTGAGTGTGTGTGTGTGTGTGTGTGTGTGTGTGTGTGTGTGTGTGTGTGTGTGTGTGTGTGTGCGTGTGTGTGTGGGTGGGTGTGTGTACGCTGTGAGGTTGAAGCTACGAACCCATAGGCTTGGCTCTCTCATCCCTTCCAGGCTTCTGGGAGGAAGGGTGGACAATGAGCCTGTCCTAGCGGACATAAGCAATGTCCCCAGTCAATGTCCCCAGGACTCTACCAGTCATTAGTTTAGTGTTCTAGGTGGTGGGCTCTGCCAGTCGTTAGTTTAGTGTTCTAGGTGGTGGGCTCTCCAGTCATTATTTTAGTGTTCTAGGTGGTGGGCTCTCCCAGTCATTAGTTTAGTGTTCTAGGTGGGGGGCAATACCAGTCATTAGTTTAGTGTTCTAGGTGGTGGGCTCTCCCAGTCGTTAGTTTAGTGTTCTAGGTGGGGGGCACTAAGTGTTCTAGGTGGGGGGCACTAAAAGGCAGGAAAACTGTTGGCCAGTGGGTGGAATCATAAATAAGACAGGCAAGCTGATTACCAGTGATAAAGAAATAAACATAATATTTCGAGACTTCTATCAGGAACTTCTATCCGACGGTCCTTTAGATATGCAGAAAGCAGAGGCGTTCTTTCAGAATTTGAACCTTCCTAAACTAAGAGGAAGACCGGAATTGGCTCAACCGCCCTAGTCATTTAGAGGAATTGACCGAAACTATAAGACAAGCACCCAGTGTTAAAACTCCAGGGTTGGATGGGATTGGATGGGATACCCAGGGTTGGATGGGATACCCAGTGAACGTCGTAAGAAGCGGACCAAGGTGCAGCGTGGTGAGCGTACATATTCTTCTTTATTAGAATGTCGCCAAAAACAATCAACAATACAAAACGACTATGAAGCTTAACAGGGCCATGATGCCTCTAACAAAGTTAACTACCCACACTGAAAGTAGGGAAAAAGGGCTACCTAAGTATGATTCCCAATCAGAGACAACGATAGACAGCTGTCCCTGATTGAGAACCATACCCGGCCAAAACATATGGATGGTTACTTTGGCCCAGCACTGGTAGAGAAGTCGTTCCTCCCTCGCTACTTCAGCCTGTTTACATGGCAGGGTCTTGTCCCCTGCCATAACGTCCTCCCATGTCCAAGATGTCCTCCATTCTCTCTTCTCCCGGGCCCAGGATCCCTGCTCCTCCTGGCCACACTGCTTGGTCCCTTGGTGGTGGGTAGTTCTGTCACAGGCGTTGTGAGAAGCGGACCAAGGTGCAGCGTGGTGAGAGTACATTTTCCTCTTTAGTAGAATGTCGCCAACAAAACCAATAAAAAATACAAAAGGACGGTGAAGCTTAACAGGGTTATGATGCCTCTAACAAAGTTAACTACCCACACTGAAAGGAGGGAAAAAGGGCTACCTAAGTATGATTCCCAATCAGAGACAACGATAGACAGCTGTCCTTGATTGAGAACCATACCCGGCCAAAACATAGAAATAAAGAAACATAGAAAACAAAACATAGAATGCCCACATCACATCACACCAACACTTAACCAAAAAGAGAAATAAAACGTCTCTCTAAGGTCAGGGCGTGACAGAACACAACCCCCCCAAAGGTGCAGACTCTGGCCGCAAAACCTGAACCCCGCTCCATCTCTGGCACACCCCGCTTTGGTGGCGCCTGTGGTGTGGGGACCCTTGCCGCGAACCCAGGACTGGGGAGCCTCTCTACAGGCCCCGGACTGGGGACCCTCGTTGCGGGCCCCGGACTGAGGACCCTCGTTGCGGGCCTTGGACTGGGGAACCTCGTTGCGGGCCTCGGACTGGGGACCCTCGATGCGGGCCCCGGACTGGGGACCCTCGATGCGGGCCCCGGACTGGAGACCCTCACTGCGGGCCCCAGACTGGAGACCCTCGGTGCGGGCCCCGGACTGGGCACCCTCGCTGCGGGCCCCGGAATGGAGACCGTCGCTGCGGGCACCGGACTGGAGACCGTCGCTGGGGACTCCCGGACTGGAGGCCGTAGCTGGAGGCTCTGGACTGGAGGCCGTCTCTGGAGGCTCCAGACTGGAGGCCATCGCTGGAGGCTCTGGACTGGAGGCCGTCTCTGGAGGCTCCGGACTGGAGGCCATCGCTGGAGGCTCCGTACTGGAGGCCATCTCTGGAGGCTCCGGACTGGAGACCGTCGCTGGAGGCTCCATGCCATGACTCCTCACTGGAGGCTTCGTGCCATGGATCATCACTGGAGGCTTCTTGCCATGGATCATCACTGGAAGCTTCTTGCCATGGATCATCACTGGAGGCTTCTTGCCATGGAACATCACTGGGCTGGAGAGACACACAGGAGGCCTGGCTCTGGGAGCAGGCACAGGACTCACCAGGCTGGGAAGACATACAGGAGGCTTGGTTCTTGGCGGAGGCACTGGATACATTGGGCCGTGGAGGCGCACTGAAGTTCTCGAGCAGTGCGCCTGCACAACCCATCCTGGCTGGATGGTTACTTTGGCCCAGCACTGGTAGAGAAGTCGTTCCTCCCTCGCTACTTCAGCCTGTTTACATGGCAGGGTCTTGTCCCCTGCCATAACGTCCTCCCATGTCCAAAATGTCCTCCATTCTCTCTTCTCCCGGGCCCAGGATCCCTGCTCTTCCTGGCCACACTGCTTGGTCCCTTGGTGGTGGGTAGTTCTGTCACGGGCGTACATTTTCCTCTTTAGTAGAATGTCGCCAACAAAACCAATAAAAAATACAAAACGACGGTGAAGCTTAACAGGGTTATGATGCCTCTAACAAAGGAAACAACCCACACTGAAAGGAGGGAAAAAGGGCTACCTAAGTAAGATTCCCAATCAGAGATAATGATAGACAGATATCCCTGATTGAGAACCATACCCGGCCAAAACATAGAAATAAAGAAACATAGAAAACAAAACATAGATTGCCACCCCACATCACACCCTGACCTAAACAAATAGAGAAATAAAATGGCTCTCTAAGGTCAGGGCGTGACAGTTTGCAGAGCAATATTGAAAACATTTAACACAATCAATTGACACAGGTGAGCTACAGCCTTCTATGAGTGATGCAGTAATTACCCTAATCCTCAAAAAGGGAAAGGATCCCTATGAGGCTGGGAGCTACTGTCTGATTTCTTTGATAAATTGTGATGGAAAATTGTTTACAAAACTTCTGGCTATGAGGGGGAAACATATCATTAAGAAAATCCTCAATCCAGACCAGGTGGGATTTGTGAAAGGCAGAACTTCATCTGATAATCTTAGACGCCTATTGCATGTCACCTGGAAGGCAAAATATTTGGATTCTTTAGTGGCAGCCTTATCCATAGATGCAGAGAAAGCCTTTGATAGGGTGGGCTGGGACTACCTGTGTTATATAATACATTAATTTGGATTTGGACAGGGCTTTCAGAATATTATTAAACTTGTGTACAACAACACCAAGTCCATAGTATTTACTAACAGACTACGATCATCTCCATTTTCAGTGGGACAAGGCACGAAACAAGGGGACTGTCTCTCGCCTCTCCTATTTATTATAGCATTAGAATCAATAGCTGAAGCCATTAGGCTGCATCAGTCAATCAAAGGGGTTAATATGAGAGGTACGTGGGGATCGCTTTAAATCCTGGTTTAGAGAACATGATTTCTGAAAACCTTGACCCACTATTGAACAAAATTGAACTCCATTTTAAGAGCTGGGATAAACTACAAATCTCATTATGGGGTAGGATACAAGTTATAAAGATGGTCATAGTTCCTAGACTGAACTACGTCGTCAACATGTTACCACTATCCATACCTGTCTATACTTTTAAATTCAAAGACAAAATGATTACTGAGTTTATTTGGGCCGGTAAAAAGGCCAGGATGAATCTAGCGAGATTACAGGCAAAGCCTGAGAAGGGAGGATTAAAGCTCCCTAACATGCAATTATATCAAGAAGCCTTTGTAGCTGCCCAAAAAGGCTCTCTCTTTATTGAGAACTAGACTAGGCCAATTTGGGTGGACATGGAAGAGGAACTTAATGCCCCATTCGGAGCATCGGGTTATATGAGTCAACAAAAGGTGGGCCTGCAGAATCCAATAATGTTCCATACAAAAAATATATGGAGTCAGATTCATAAGAGAGAGAGAGAGAGAGAGAGAGAGAGATCTGCACCTTTCTTGACAAGCTCTGCTTCAATATGGAACAACCCTAAATTGAAAATAAGGGGACACTGGAAAATAAGGACATTAGGGTTTTCTGGAAAGATTGGTATAGTAAGGGGATAAAGAACATTGGTTGTCTCTATCAAGAAAACACTTTTACCTCTTTTGAATATCTAAATATCTAAATAGTCCAAGTATAATTTACAGAAATAATACTTTTGGCTTAGAGATTGTATGTTTAAGGTAGGACAGAAAAACAACAAATTCCCAGTACAGTCTGATATAAGTGTTAAGATAGAAATACTTTGCAAATGACCACATACTGCAGGACTTATATATAGCCACCTTATAGGTGGATTTAATGGAACTTGTGAGGGCCTAAAGTCCGTATGGGAAAAAGACTTGGAGGTAACATTTGGTGAGGAGGAATGGAATATAATAGTACAACAGATCCTCCCTCCTCCTTGCCCGGTCCAAGTGTTCAATAGGATTTATTGGACTCCTCTGAGGATGAACAGAATAGGTTTGAATGAATCCAACCTATGCTGGATATGTCAGTCAAGTACAAGTGACATAATCTATATGTTCTGTAACTGTCCAAGCTTGTATACCTTTTGGCAGAAGGTAATGGAAAAGATTGGGGATATTCTGAGTACCACAATACTTGCAAGTCCTACCTTATTATTACTGAATATCACTAAGGATATTGATAGACTGAGAGGCTCATGTTTAAACTGGCTAAATGTTGCTCTAACCACAGTCAAGAGAGTCCTATTGAGACAGAGGAGGGAGAAGGACCCTCCCTCATATAAGAAATGGTATATAGCCTTGGGAGAAATAGCTTCATATGAAAGATTGATTTATAAAATGAATGGTTAACTTGATAACTTTTCTGACATCTGGGGACATTTTCTCTCAGAGATAAAAAGAGAAAACAATATGTAAACTTTTTCCGCATTTTGTTGCGCGTTGCAACCTTGTTCTAGAATATATATACAGTAAATATTTTCTCATCGGTCTGCACACCTGAGTTGCTGTCATTGTTGGGTGTTGTGTGTGGATTGATGAAGTAGGTTTTTTATTTGGTCCGCTTTGGAGTGGGGCTGTGGGGGGGGGGGGGGGTCTGGGTGCTTTCCGAATGTACTCTATACATTTATGTCTGTCAAGTTATTGTTTAATGCCAAATGTAATTCATTTGCATTGTTGTTATATATTTATATAACCGTTACTGAGAATGTTATTGTAGTTGAAGTGGTCTGTTGGTTTATTCTGTAGGTTGGACTACTTTGAACATAATCCCTACCTGATTTAAAGCTTTTGAAAAAGCTAACATAAGTGAAGGTGACAGATGGGAGCAATAATAAATATTCTATGTTGCAAAAAATGAAATACCTTATTTAAATATTCAGAACCTTTGCTATGAGACTGGAAATCGTGTGCATCCTGTTTCCATTGATCATCCTTGAGATGACTCTACAACTTGATTAGAGTCCACCTGTGGTAAATTAAATTGATTGAACATGATTTGGAAAGCCACACACCTGTCTATATAAGGTCCCACAGTTGACAGTGCATGTCAGAGCAAAAACCAAGCCATGAGGTCGAAGGAATTGGCCGTAAAGCTCTGAGACAGTATTTGGGGAAGGGTACCAAAAAATGTCTGCAGCATTGAAGGTCCCCAAAAACACAGTGCCCCCCACCATTCTTAAATGGAAGAAGTTTGGAACCACCAAGACTCTTGCTAGAGTTAGGCGCCCAGCCAAACTGAGCACTCAGGGAAGAAGGGCCTTGGTCAGGGAGGTGACCAAGAACCCGATGGACATTCTGAATGAGCTCCAGAGATCCTCTGTGGAGATGGGAGAACCTTCCAGAGGGACGACCATCTCTGCAGCATTCTACCAATCAGGCCTTTATGGTAGAATGGCCAGACGGAAGCCACTCCTCAGTAAAAGACACATCACAGCCCACCAAAAGGCACTTAAAGGATTCTCTGGTCTAATGAAACCAAGATTGAACTCTTTGGTCTGAATGTCAAGTGTCATGTCTGGAGTAAACCAGGCACCATCACTACGGTGAAGCATGGTGGTGGCAGCAGCATCATACTGTGGGGATGTTATTTAGCGGAAGGGACTGGGAGACTAGTCAGTATTGACGGAAGATTAATGGAGCAAAGTACAGAGAGATCCTTGATGAAAACCTGCTCCAGCGCGCTTAGCTCCAGTCTGAGGTCCTAAGGTTCACCTTCCAACAGGACAACAACCAAGACAGCGCAGGAGTGGCTACGGGACAAGTCTTTGAATATCCTTGCGTGGCCCAGCCAGAGCCCGGACTTGAACCCGATCAAACATCTCTAGAGAGACCTGAAAATAGCTATGCAGCGACGCTCCCCATCCAACCTGGTAGAGCTTGAGAGTATATGCAGAGAAGAATGACAGAAATTCCCGAAATACAGGTGTGGCAAGCTTATAGTGTCATACCCAAGAAGACTCGAGACTGTAATCACTGCCAAATGTGCTTCAACAAAGTACTGAGTAAAGGGTCTGAATACTTATATAAATGTGATATTTCCTGTTAAATGTGATAAAAACCTGTTATTGCTTTGTCATTATATGTTATTGCTTTGTTATTGTGTGTAGATTGATGAGGGGAAAAACAATTGAATCAATTTTAGAATACGGCTGTAATGTAACAAAATGTGGAAAAAGTTGAGGGGTCAGAATACTTTCGAATGCACTGTATACCGTAAATCAGTTTTTTTCCTTTAACTTTGCAAATTTGTGTCAATGTTTTTTTCAGTGAAACCTGTGAGAATCCCTTAAAACCCAGAAAGAGAAATTATACCAAACCACTTCCCCTAATCTTCTAAATATCTGTCTTTTTATAAACTTAAAATCACAGCTTTTTAAAGTGTTTTTGTGGTGAACTATTTGGCAAATTGATTTTTAATGCTCAGCAATGGGACCCAGGTGAAGCTAAGGTGAGAGCCATGGGTTCAATTATGTGGTGGGACATCGAGACACGTTTAGACGGAAAAAAAATAGAATGAAAAGAATAGCTGTGGAAATCGATAATGTACTGTATCAAATGCAACTAAGCAAATAAGCTGGGTAATTCAATGACACACTTTGAAAGAAAATAAATGATAAGCAGAGAGTTCAATTTAAGTACTCTGCACAATCCAAACGATTTTCCTCCACCGACTCTCTTGTTTTTCTTTCTTCATTAAAGAGACTGTCACTCCACATCTGTGCTGAAACGACTCACTGCCTTCGAAAACCTCAGCGTAGCCGTTTCTAATTTGTCATTCCTTACACGTTTTTGAAACTTCACCAGCGGGCTCAAAGAGAATAGGGGGTAAGGAGGGTGGATTGGGTGTGGGATAGAGGATGACCCAAGGCAGTATTAAGCATCCTGTGCATGTCTTCATACTTGTTGGACTCCTCAGTAAGAAGGTTGCAGAGAGACATGTCCAGATGTTTATTGGTTTATCCCTCTGCTCACTGCTATGCGTTTTCAGACACAAACAAGTGGTCTTCTTGTGTATGTTAGTGTTTGAATTCACCTATATTAGTCAAACAATGGGGCACGTGGCAATTGAATAACATTAAATGTAACATGTTTGTTAAATGTTTTAGTTGACGCTAATCACTTGCTGTTCACCCACATTTGAAGTCCTAACACACACATGTGAAGGCTACAAAGAGTTATCTAAAATCCTACAAGTCCCATTCCATTACCAGTGCCATTTAAAGTTCCCGACCTGGCTGAGATACCCAGGGTCTGGCAGGTGCCTTTCCTCATCCCTCAGAGGATGTCTAGGGGGAAGCGCTCGCTCTCCCAAAACTAAACGTCCTGACCATAAGTATACCAAGGGCCTATAATTTATTTGACATGGATGTCAGCAATACTATAATATCCAAAAAGAAAATTGGTGCTGGACTAATTCTAGAAGTGTGAGAAAACCTTATGCACTGCCAGAAGGCTTGACACACAGGCTACATTCACCAGGCACAGAAATCTACCTCACCTCGTGTTTTGTTAAATGTAATGTCAAAATGTAGATTGACGCCTAAATAGACATACCCAAATGTAATTATTTTATCATGAGCTGGCCATGGACATTATATAATACCTATTAATGCTTATATTTCCACCTTTCTGGTACAAATCGTTATAGATTGCTGAGGTGTTGTCACTTTTGAGGACACAAGCTCAAGTACACAGTACAAATATGTGACCGACCAGCTTGATTTGGTCTTATGTAGCGACATTTTAAATGGTGTTTTTTACATTGGATAAAAGTAGAGACTCAGATCTAGAAAATTGTATATCATACACTACAGTTGAAGAAGAATGGGAAAGTATTTCTGCTTTGAAAGTTGATAAACTCATATCTTCACTTTTGAGAAAATGGCCTTTGAATATTTTGGTACCTACTGGAGAGCTCTTCTTTGTCTACACTCATTCAGCATTGTTCACACTCTCTTAAGCTTTATCCCCACCCATCTTTTTAAGGGTTGATCTAAGCGTTCTGTCCTAACAAAACCAGCTTGCTAGCTACTTCCAGACACAAATGAGAGAGCAGCTCACTGACCATTTTACTCGCTCTAGCAGAGCTGGTTAGGCTGTTTTTATGTTATCCAGAGCGTTGGTGACTGCAACTGTGCTGCTGGCAACCATTTACACTTTTTTTGCCAACGTTTACTGACCCAGGCCATATTCAACGGGTGTTGAGCATTCGTAAATTCGTCAGTTATTCTGCGCTCTGGCACACTGACGAGAGAGCTCTAAAATCAGAGTAGACAGCCAGAGCGAATTTACCAACTTTTACTAACGTTAGCCTGCTAGCTTACAGTACAGTACACTAGCTAGCTTACAGTACACTTTAACTTGAAATGAAAAAGACTTTCTGTCAAAATTTGAAATGTGTAATATCTGAAAATGTAGTTAGCTAGTCTATCTTACATGGAATGGACACTTCTCCCTGTCACGGATGCCATGGATGCCCTTACTTAGTTTGAAGATGTAATCCGGAGACAGGTGTTTTCTCCATCTCTTTAGCTATCATACTGTAATTCCATTGATTTCAAAAATCGGTCCTCCAGAAAGTGGAGAGCAACACTTATGCAGTTCTACTAAACACATTAGACAAGATTACCTACACATACTGACCAGCTCAAATAGACAGAAGTGAGCTACATGGCAGACCATTCCGAACTCATCTCTCAGCATGTCCAGCCCACTCATTATCTCAGCCAATCAAAACCTCTCCTGTGATGTTGTGACACACAACATACGCTTAGTTTCCTGAAACGAGTCACATATGATATAAGTATGAAAATATTAAATATTATACAGTGGGGCAAAAAAGTATTTAGTCAGCCACCAATTGTGCAAGTTCTCCCACTTAAAAAGATGAGAGAGGCCTTTCATTTTCATCATAGGTACACTTCAACTTTGACAGACAAAATGCTTTTGGGCTGCTTTTCTGCAAAGGGACCAGGATGACTGATCCGTGTAAAGGAAAGAATGAATGGGGCCACGTATCGTGAGATTTTGAGTGAAAACCTCCTTCCATCAGCAAGGGCATTGAAGATGAAACGTGGCTGGGTCTTTCAGCATGACAATGATCCCAAACACACCGCCCGGGCAATGAAGGAGTGGCTTCGTAAGAAGCATTTCAAGTTCCTGGAGTGGCCTAGCCAGTCTCCAGATCTCAACCCCATAGAAAATCTTTGGAGGGAGTTGAAAGTCCGTGTTGCCCAGCAACAGCCCCAAAACATCACTGCTCTAGAGTAGATCTGCATGGAGGAATGGGCCAAAATACCAGCAACAGTGTGTGAAAACCTTGTGAAGACTTACAGAAAACGTTTGACCTCTGTCATTGCCAACAAAGGGTATATAACAACATATTGAGATAAACCTTTGTTATTGACCAAATACTTACTATAATTTGCAAATAAATTCATAAAAAGTCCTACAATGTGATTTTCTGGAGAGAAAAAAAACTAATTTTGTCTGTCATAGTTGGAGTGTACCTATAATGTAAATTACAGGCCTCTCTCATCTTTTTAAGCTGGAAAACTTGCACAATTGTTGGCTGACTAAATACTTTTTTGCCCCACTGTATGCTTTCTAAATATACACTGCTCAAAATAAAATAAAATAACACATCCTAGATCTGAATGAATGAAATATTCTTATTAAATACTTTTTTCTTTACATTGTTGAATGTGCTGACAACAAAATCACACAAAAATTATAAATTGAAATCAAATTTATCAACCCATGGAGGTCTGGATTTGGAGTCACACTCAAAATTAAAGTTTTCACATTATTTATTACAAGATTTAGTTGAGTTTTAGGGTTTAGTGAATGATTTGTCCCAAATACAATGCTTTTAGATTTTGAAATATGTAGGACTAACTTATTCCTTGCCACCCACTCTGAAATTAACTGCAGCACTTAGTTAAGTGTTACAGTCATTTCAGTCACTGTAGTAGCTGACGTGTATAGTGTTGAGTCATCCACTTTACTCAAAGCCAGTGGAATGTCGTTAGTAAAGATTGAAAAAAAAGCAAGGGACCTAGACAGCTGCCCTGGGAATTGCTGATTCTTCATGGATTATGTTGCAGAGGCTTCCATTAAATAACACCCTCTGTGTTCTGTTAGACAGGTAAGTCTTTACCACATTATAGCAGGGGGTGTAAAGCCATAACACATACATTTGTCCAGCAGCAGACTATGATCGATAATGTCAAAAGCTGCAGAGGAAAGCTCTGGCAGCGCTGGACAGGCGGGAGACTCCGGCAGCGACAGGCGGGAGACTCCGGCAGCGACAGGCGGGAGACTCCGGCAGCGCTGGACAGGCGGGAGACTCCGGCAGCGCTGGACAGGCGGGAGACTCCGGCAGCGCTGGAGAGACGAGGCGCACTGTAGGCCTGGTGCGTGGTGCCGGCACTGGTGGTACTGGGCCGAGGACACGCACCTCAGGGCAGGTGCGGGGAGCTGCCACCGGAGGGCTGATGCATGGAGGTGGTACCGGATAGACCGGACCGTGCAGGCGCACTGGAGCTCTTGAGCACCGAGCCTGCCCAACCTTACCTGGTTGAATGCTCCCGGTCGCCCTGCCAGTGCAGCGAGGTGGAATAGCCCGCACTGGGCTATGCAGGCGAACCGGGGACACCATGCGCAAGGCTGGGGCCATGTAAGCCGGCCCAAGGAGACACACTGGAGACCAGATGCGTAGAGCCAGCTTCATGGCACTTGGCTCGATGCCCACTCTAGCCCGGCCGATACGCGGAGCTGGTATGTGCCGCACCGGGCTATGCACCCGCACTGGGGACACCGTGCGCTCCACAGCATAACACGGTGCCTGCCCGTTCTCTCTCGCTCTCCGGTAAGCACAGGAAGTTGGAGCATGTCTCCTAACTGGCTTCGCCATACTTCCTGTGTGCCACCCCCAATAAATCTTTGGGGCTGACTCTCGGGCTTCCATCCACGCCGCCGTGCTGCCTCCTCATACCAGCGCCTCTCTGCCTTCCCCGCCTCCAGCTCTTCTTTGGGGTGGCGATATTCTCCTGGCTGTGCCCAGGGTCCTTTTCCGTCCAACTCTTCCTCCCGTGTCCAGTCCTCCTTGCGCTGCTCCTGCTGCCGCTGCCTGTCACAACGCCGCTTGGTCCTGTTTTGGTGGGTGGTTCTGTCACGGGATTCCTCCTGGGAAGGAGAGGCAGACCAAAATGCAGCGTGGTTATAACTCATGGTTCTTTAATAATGAAACTACACATGAATAAACTACAAAACAAGAAACGTGAAAACCCGAAACAGTCCCGTGCAGTACAAACACTGACACAGGAAACAACCACCCACAAATCCCAATACAAAACAGGCTACCTAAATATGGTTCCCAATCAGAGACAATGACTAACACCTGCCTCTGATTGAGAACCATATCAGGCCCAAACTCAGAAACAGACAAACAAGACATCCAACATAGAATGCCCACTCAGATCACACCCTGACCAAACAAAACATAGAAACATACAAAGCAAACTATGGTCAGGGTGTGACAGGTCCAGCCTTTGGAACTTGAGTTTTCCTAGATATGGCTACTATATTGTGATCACTACATCCGATGGATCTGGATGCTGCTTTCAAGCAAATTTCTGCAGCGTTAGTAAAGATGTGATCAATAAATATTTATGATTTCCTTCCTGTGCTGTTTGTAACTACCCTGGTAGGTTGACTGATAACCTGAACCAGGTTGCAGGAACTGGTTACAGTTTGAAGCTTTTTCTTGAGTGGACAGCTTTATTGAAAGATATATGGGCTATTTTGAGCACTTTTCTTCTGGGATGATTACTTGTTTTCATTGCTTTACTGGGAAGCTTAGCAGAAGTAGATATGCTCATGTTATTTATGTTAGTGCAGGGTGAGCTGCACACAGTGCACTTCCAACTAGGGCACACCACCTCAGTGCTAACAGCATAAATCTGGTTCAAAGGCACATGATTACTGCATACAATCCCTGTAGGATAAGCAGAAGCATTCAGGGCAGTTAGAGGGACATACATTAGGTTACTTACATTGTGTCTACCAAAATCCCTGGTATAATGTACATTTGCTGAAGCATTATGACAACACAGCATCACAATGGTAGTGATTAACTGAGCTGGGCTTGGGTCATAAAGTCATTATCTCTACGCAGCCTTAAGATGCTGTGAAAAGTGATTTGGGTAGATCCCATCCTCCTTATACGACATGTGTTGTTTCCAAAAGGTATCAAAATTGTCCACAAAAGTTACACCCATTGAGCTGCAATAATCACGTAGCCAGTTGTGAAGAGAAAGAATCCTGCTAAAGCGTTCAATGCCACAATTCAGAGAGGGCATAGGGCCAGATATGATGGGTCTTTAATTAGGGTTTAGCAGAGAGTCAATTAGCTCTTTGAAATCCAGTTTCAACTGTTCAGAGCTACCTTTCAAAATGTCATTAAAACCCACATGGTCTACGATAGACTTGATATTCATGTCCTGACGTAGTGCATTTGGGAGCAGCTTAGTAATGCCATTTACTCAAGCTCCGGGATAGGACATTATTGTTCCACCAGGAATGGTCACATTCCTTACCATGGAGCCCTTAAAATCATGGCTGGTGAGAAGGACAAGGAAATCCACCCACTCCCACGCTTCACAGGATTCTGAGAACCTTTTATGGATGGGCGAGAGGCAGGATAACTTGAGCTCGTTGCACCTGGCGCCTTGTGAAGGCCTCCGACAGATGGAGAAGCCAGGACGGAAGGTTGCCGACATCGACTTCGAAATCGTAGGAGTAGGCACTGACACAGGTAACCTCACCGACGAAGATGCCGGAAGATCAGGCTCCAGGACAGAGAAACTATTTGTTGTTTGTATTCGCTCCGGGCCTCTCGTTATGTGTGTAGATTGCTTTGCGGGAGGCCAGTGTCTTCGCCTTCCACGGCTCGTGACATGCGACCATCGTTGATTACCTTGCTCCTCTTGCTGCACTCCTTTGACTCTGCTATCAGATGGAGAAGCTCCAGGCAACAACGGCCAGTCGGATAATGACAAGCAACAATGCCGGAGATGTATCCAACAAGCGTGAACGCCGTCCAGTCACTGGCGTAGGAAAGGTAAACATTCCACTCTGCGTTTTCCAGTTTCTTCCAGACACGTCGCGTGCGCGAGCGTCGCAAATTAAATTTATTAAATTATTGCACCCACACTGCTCGCGCGCGCCAATGAGCGTCTGCGACACCAAGGGCTAAAATAGAACTCATTCCTATTTCTGACGCAGATCGCACTGAAAGTCCTGCCTCTCCCATCTCCTCATTGGTTTATAGAAGCAGGTACCCACGTGCCATCTCCTCATTGGTTATACCCACGTGGGTGACTGAAAGACAAACTGTTTTGCCGGTAGTTGTGGTAATACAATGAAAGTTTAGATGCGATCATCATATAAGTTAAACGATGAAAAAGCCTGGAAGGTTGGAGAGATGACTAGAAACGATTCAGTTGGCCGTTTTATGTGTGGATTAATTGTCGGAATAGAGGTCCTTGTGCATTTCAGGTAAAATAACAACTCAATGTTGATATCCCAGGACAAATTAGCTAGCAACAGAAAGCTAGCTAAATAGGACAAATTAACGTTAGCTAGCAAGGGCAAGCTACCTAGCCATACTTGTTTAATGATTTTCGACCTGTCCCCAAATTAACGTCATTGGTTCAGAGCTTGTTTTGATATTTTAACCTGGGGGGGGGGGGTCCGTGTTACATAGGCTGGCGACCTGCGTGATCAAGGGAGCCACCCCAAGCCTATAATCCTCTGCAAGCAAACAGTTTGGGTACTTTAAGTGATCCGGTTTGTCCTGAAACAAAGCGTAGTAGAAACAGCTCCTACATCGTTAATTTCGGACCGTTAATATATTTCTCCAGAAAAAGAGAACTCCATTGCAAAACTCATCTGGGACTAACTTCATTAGCTTGATGGCTAGCAGCTTAGCGGCTCTGTCAAGCAGGTTTCAACCTGTCTGTTATACGGGATTCCTGGACAAGAAATAGCGGTCCTAGCGGTTAAAAGATAACATGTCAAAGAATCCACGCAAAAAAGTTTGATATTTATATTTAATGTTTTAGTCAAAAAGAACAAGCCAAGTGTTTCCAGCATACAGTGTTCAGCTGCTGATGACGTCACAAGGGAGAGCCAACTGCCAAAGCACTCTTCATGAGAGTTGGACTTAATGTTTTAGCCCCTAGGATGAGTCTGAGTTGTATTTCACAGTTAGTTTTACACAAAATAATTGTACATTTTCAGTTAATAAAATGGACAATTATTTATTTTAGATGATGGGTGTACTTTTGCGTCTAGGCGTTGTATGTGCGTGCTTACTGTGACTGTCACCCTGATATTGGCTACACTAGCCCAGCTTATTTCCCACACCTTTGAGGGACCACAGTGCTTGATGAGCTGGAGCGAAGATACTGTGTGCCGGTGTTGTTGCCATTCAGATGGTCATCAATATTAGTCAATTATTGTGTAGGATGCTATTCTACTTGAAATAAAATCAAGGGAGGGAAAAATGGACCTTGTTAGCTAGCACCGGCCAAACCCTGAATACTGTGAAAGAGCCAAGTCGCTGTCTGGCTTCATAACGTCCAAACTCTTGTTGTATTTCAATGGTAAATCTCGTCGCTAGCTGTATTCCAAAATAGTTTTGTATAGGCTATACTATATATGGTATAGTGTGGCCATACTATACTTTGAATAGTGTGGGTATAGCCACACCTGTAACTACAAGTATAATTGTCTAAAATGTTTTGGTTAAATCACATCAGCTAGTGTTGCAATCTGTAGCGTGTGTTGATGGTGTTGGAATGCCTCTTCATTTTAATCAAACATAGGGCTAGGCATAAGCTATGCATTGGTCAACAAAATCACTATTCAGTTAACCATATAGGCATATTCCCTACTCTTCGATGTTATAAGAAACTGACTTGTCATCAGTGGTGTAAAGTACTTAAGTAACAATACTTTAATGTACTACTTAAGTCGTTTTTTGGGTATATTTACTTTACTTTTTCATTCCTAAAGAAAATAATGTACTTTTTACTCCATAGATTTTCCCTGACACTCAAAAGTACTTGTTACATTTTGACAGGAATATGGTTCAATTCACACTTATGAAGAGAACATCCCTGGTCGTCCCTACTGCCTCTGATCTGGCAGACTCACTAAACACAAATGCTTTGTTTGTAAATTATGTCTGAGTGTTGGAGCGTGCGCCTGGCTATCTGTCAATAAAAATAACAAGAAAATGGTGATGTCTGGTTTGCTTAATATAAGGAATTTGAAACGATTTATACTTTTACTTTTGATACTTAAGTATATTTTAGCAATTCCATTTACTTTTGATACTTAAGTGTATTTAAAACCAAATACTTTTAGACTTTTACTCAAGCAGTATTTTACTGGGTGACTTTAACTTTTACTTGAGTCATTTTCACTTCGGTTAGCAAGGGGTTACCATGTTCCCTTTCTCATCTCAACTGTGCTCACCTAAAAATATCCTCCGCTGGTCCTGGATCAAAGGGGGCAGTAACACCTACGTGAATCCCGCCCCGCGATTTAGCCTAATAGGAGGAGCATGTAGGCAACTCTACAGTGGAGCAGAAGGCCCATGGTAACCACTTCAGCACAGAGGCGAGTGAGTGAGTGGGTAGGGTTTCAGCTGTTCAGCGAGTGCTCTCTGGTGATCTCGCAGAGATAGTAGTCTAGAGCCTGTCGTCTAGGACACTGCAGGACCGCTTTGAAGAGCTCATCAAATGGCAAAGCTGAACCACACGGCAACTGAATAGAGCTCCCTTTCAAATAGGAAATGACTTGTTGATTTATCCAAATCTACAGAATGCCTCACATGACTTTGATATAGACACTCACCTGAAGATAGTAAGGTGGTTGGAGAAGAAGACAGTTAGTTGCAACTTGCCCGAGGCAACCCCCCCCCCCCTCCCTGTCAAAAGTTAGGTCGTAAGGATTTCTATACCTTACGATTCGCTTTTCATCTTTCTCCCGATGAATATTGGAATTTCGTAGTGGATAAAAATCGAATAAACACTTACAACAAAAATGGAAGAAGATCAAAAGTGGGGAGTTGTTGATAAAAGTGTGCGGATGACTTGCAGTGACCACCGTTGCAAAAAGCGCTTTTGGACGAATTGGAAAGATTTGTCCGGTATAACTGTCTGTATCGCATTATCTTTATTGTCTCTTGGATTTTGCGTTCTCGTTTACCTGAGTACATCGGAGCTGAAGTCCAGGATACTAAACCTGGAAAAACAGAGAGATACGCAGCTCTCCTCGTGGATCACACTCGAGCAGGTGGAACCCGTTGTTTTTGGACGAATAGATCAGATTCTGGAAGAGGTAAGGGTTATGGACAAATTATTCCATATGAAACACAGATTTATCCATATTATTACTTTTTGTTCAAGTGATACATTGCAAGTAGGCTTACTGTGTTGTTCAAATGATAATATGTTATGGGAATTTCTTTAAAAAAATACACACCTCTGGGGAAACATAAGCTATTTAAAATGTATAGCCTATTTAATCATTCCGGTGGCTACGCTAATGAAAATATTGACTAGGCTACTTAAAAATGTATCATATCTATTTGGTTTACATGTCTTATTTTAAAGGGCATGGATAGGATGTGTAGCCTACCCCGCATATCGATGTCTCTCACTCATTCCACAAGTGGTTGAAGCAGCGACAGTTCCGATTGGTATTAGACCAGCTGCTCGTGTTAACATGCACGAGAATATAATATCCAAAGTTCAAATACGTTTGTTTATAATAACCTACGTTTCAATTAAGAATGTAGTGCAATATATATTTTTTATATTTTATTTCATCACATGCACACAAGCACTCTCACCTTAATATATTTCTTTTAACTTTTTGGATTGTATGTATTGTTTGGTGTTGCTTATTGCACTGTTTGAGCTGGAAACACAAGCATTTCGCTGCACCTGCGATAACATCTGCAAATCTGTGTACGCGACCAAAAAACTTCGATTTTATTTTATTTGTAGATTCCATGGATAAAAACATGTATGGGCTGTGCGCGTCACGTCCATAGCACGCTGGCTTTAGTTCAAAGTCTATTTTTATCCCTAAATGTAAACCGAATGGCAGGATCATTTTCGTCCGTTTTTGTGGCATCGTCATGGTTTAGATAACAGGACTGTGAATGACCCTGGGATCAAATCTGTTGTTTTAAAATATGCTTTTCAACGCGCCCCGTGCTGGCCACTTCCACAGTTATACCAACAACTTCTTCTCTGTGATTGAAGTCCCGCAGGGCCCCTATTCCCCCCTGTTTACTTTAGGCTGCCTTTGTTGCATAACCCCGCCAGCCCTCCACTTTTACTCGGGACATCATTGTAAATGCACTTATTGTAGCGACAGCAGTGCATCTCAAAGTGGTGCGTCAGAAGACTCCCTTTTCACTGCAATCATGGTCGCCACACTATTTTTTTAGGATGCACATGAATGTGTTCTTATACAAAATGCACACAGGCTTGTCTTTTGTTCATCTCATAATTCAAGAATGCAATCTGTGTTGTTTCTTGACCTGTTATTATCCGGATATTAGCAGACTTGACATTATGCATGTCTGAAATAGCTAGGAATCTTATACGCTTGATACTTTCCTTGTCCTTATTGCAGTTGTTGAATATCTGCTATTGAGCATGGAGCTAGTGGGGTCCTATAAACAAGCTTACTCCAGTCTTGCTGGAGGTATTGTGATTCACCCCTTTGTTTAGATTTGTTTTCAAATATATGTGGCCATTATTAATATGACGCAACAGCAGCTGTGGCCGCTTCTAGCCGACTGCCTTCACGTGTTTCTGTCCAGAACCTCCAACACTTTCTATTAATTAACTGCAAGTTGGAATCCTCTCTGGAAAATGTAAGCTGCAGAGGCCTAAATTGTTTCCCACTATTCACATTCTGATTTTGAGGAAATATCTCATGTTTGTTGGATAATGTTTGTGGTTCATGTTGTTGTACTCTAAACTTTGTTGACTGAATATATATTTTCTGCTCTCCATCTCTCTATTCCCCTGAAAAAGCACAGTACCTGTACACTAAATACAACAATTGGTCAAGTATTCTCCCACCTGGATAACGGCAAGAATAAAATACAGTACAGAGTGCTGATGCCCTTGAATCTCAGCAGTCACATGTGACACGAAAAGCTGCTGAAACCACACCAATGGTCCAGGTTGACAACCACAGACACTTTAAATCTCACTGAATAGAGAAGTCTACTGGGAGGAGGAACTTAAGTAACGAAAGGACTTCAAACGATCAATATTAACCCAACTTGTACCATCACAGACATGTTATTTCTTTAGTCTAGGAATGAATATAATGATGTCTTTACTAGCAGACTGACATGAGAGTGATACCAGGTATCATGATGTGGATGGATGGATGGTGAGGAGTCGAACTCAGTTGTAGTCCATACATGGCAGCTGAGGCTCTCTCTCCTTTTTGGTTTAGGGGACAGAGAAAGGGAGGGTAAAGAGGGGGGTGCATTCTCCGCCTCTCTGCCTCCCCACTTTAATGGTAACCCGACGCCAGAGTTTTTGATCTGGTTTTAACATTCTATTTTAAAAGGATGACAAAACATTTTACAGTCCCAAAGTCAGATTAATACTAAGACCCTCGGACTTTGCTGCCCAGGGGCCCTGCTATGGAGGCCCTATAGTGAGCGCTGTCCCCTTGTCCTGTCCTGTGGCTACATCTCTGTTACTGGACTGAGGGCCTTTGGGGCGTATTCTCCAAAATTCTGCTGTGAAACCTATACCCCACCTGACTCTCGCTGATTTCTCTAACAGACGTGCCACTAACACATGGGTATCATCAATCACATGGTCTTGAATCATTTAACATCCGGACATAAAATACATTATTGATCCCTTTGTTCTCATCAACAATCGACGTGTTATTTCCATGTGTCATTGAGAGATTCACCTCCACACTCTTGTTTGCCCTCTGTAAATTCTGATCCCCCCCCTTTGGCCCCAACGGACACACCAAATACCCGCTGGCATTGATTGTTGTATCAGCTGAAAAGGAACTTGACCCTTGCCTTCTTTGCTTCCCGAGGGGCCCTAAATCAATACACATCTGCAAATCAAATCAAATTGTATTCGTCACATGCGTCGAATACAACAGGTGTAGTAGACCTTACAGTGAAATGCTTAATTACAAGCCCTTAACCAATAATGCAGTTAAGAAGAAAAAAAGTGTTAAGAAAGTGTTTACTAAATAAACTGAAGTAAACAATAAATAAATACAAATAAATAAGAAAATTGAAAAATAACAAATAATTAAAGAGCAACAATAAAATAACAGGATCTACACATCTTCTGAGGCTGTGGTTGTGTTGAAATGACTTGGTTTCCAAAATATTGAGATACAGTACAAGAGGAGAACTGTAAGGTGGTTCCATCATGCAAAAAGTTGGAGATCTCATTCTTATCCACTTGTGTTCTACAGACCTCTCAGCCCTGACCCTTCCTGAGAACTGAACCTCTCACTGCTAAATCACTGTGAGAGGTTGAGCTCTGGTCTTGGCATCAGCCCTACCGTGCCTGGCTTTGACTCTACCAGATAACTCTACTCTGACAGAGCACAAAGGCGTCTCTGGCACTTCTAGAGTGTGTTGTTTTAATTTCCCTGATTTATTAGCAGATGTAGCATTTATCCCCACTAGTCCACTGGTGCTTTCTGCTCTCTTGAACGGCAGCATTAGGTAACATGCCAAGAGATGGCGGGTGGCTGTGTGCTCAGCGATGGTCTGGCTGCCCAGAAAACCACATCTAGTGGGATGACAGATCAGCAGGGACCATAGCGAGGAAACCGGGGCAAGTGGAACCCCAGAATCTGGACTGAAACACACACGAGCTTGAACAGGGAGAAATGTGCGCTAGGCCTCTGTCAAGCCTGTGGAGACCACTTTGTAGTTAATTGTTGATGTTAAACAGGCCAGTTTTAAGGTGACATAATGATGTGTTCAGGGGAAGTCAGAGAATTTTCAAAGAATTAATGTCTCTCAAGACTTTTGATTTTGCTACATTGGATTTGACACCTGAGGTGTATTGTTGAAAGGTCAGCCTCTGGGTTTTATGAGTAGGCAGTGCTAGGCACCCCGCCTTTGTGCTGAAACTGAAGAGAAGAGTGTTTCAATCAGTGGAAGTGTCACATCTGCTCCCACTCTTCCCCCCTGTCACTCGAGGGTGCCAGGCTCCCCAGCATTGCGCACTCCTGCCACCATCATAAACGCACACCTGCCTTCCCCCTGTCACGCGCATCAACGGTTATTGGATTCACCTAGACTCAATCACCTCTGTCATTGCCTTCCCTATATATGTCTGGTTCCCCGCTCTGTTCCCTGCATCAGCATTAATTGTCGTTTGTCTTTGTTTACCCGTGTGCTGACGCTGTTTCTGTCCTGTTAACTGTCTGTTCCTGATTAAATGTTGACTCCCCGTACCTGCTTCTCATCTCCGGCGTCGCTCCTTCCAGGAAGACATTTTCTATTTCTACAGGAGTGGTTTAAACTGCGTAGAAATAGCAGCTCACATGTCATTTTTACTGCACAGCTACTGTGATTTTTCAGAGCAGTACAGAGATACAGAGCAGGAAATATGTATTCGGGCAACAAAGCTTAGAGTACAAAAACATGAACCACAAACATTATCCAACAAATGTATGAGAGATTTCCTCAAAATCAGAATTCGAATCATGGGAAATAATTTAGGCCTCTGCAGCTTACATTTTCCTGAGAAGATTTCAACTTGCAGTAAATGAATAGAAAGTGTTGGAGGTTCTGGACAGAAACACGCGAAGGCAGTTGGCTCGAAGCGGCCACATCTGCTGGACGTTTTTAGAAAGTTCTTGGGGCGTTGTGTCATGGTCCCCGTTGTGTCATGGTCCCCGGGAGGCTTTTGTCACGTGATAGTCCCAGGTGTCCCAAGTAAAAATAAAGTAATAAAATGTAATGGGGGTTTTAAGGTAAGTGGTATGCTGTTCAGCTAAAATAGTGTAAAAGTCTTTAATCAATGACAGTATGATTACATTTGACGTGATCAGTTAGCACTGACTTTTCAATATGACCCCACCTGGGATTTTAATTGAAAAACTCTGGATTTGGGTTACAAGGATATTTCTGCTGCACCACAAAGTCTGTAGAAAGTCAGAAGTCTCCTACACGTTCATTACCTATGATGCATCCACTGCACTTAGTAAAATAGTGCCATCTGCCCTGCTATTTAAGTTTTCAGTTAATCTGACTATTCCCTTATTGGGTTAATTTACTTATTTCAGTCATTTGAGTTTGGATTTTCAGTATAGTTGTCTCATGTTGGTGGAGCATATTATTCTGTTTTAATGTTACTGAATTACTCCTGAATTACTATGAAAAATATAATAGTTTTTCTTCTGTGTATTTTTAACAGAGCTGAGATTGACTTTGAACAGCAAAGTGTAGGAATAAGCCTACAGGTGAAATCAGTCATTGATACAGATATGGTGGCGTAGCAGGGCGTTTGTAATGCTGTCAAGAAAGAGGTTGTGAGTTCAAATCCCAGGTGAGAACATGTCAAATTAGAAATACTGTTTAAACAAACATACACAATGTAATCATGTACTGTACCAGTCAAACGTTTGGACACACCTACTCATTCAAGGTTTTTCTTTATTTTACCATTTCTACATTGTAGAATTATAGTGAAGACAACAAAACTAGGGGATAACACATGGAATCATGTGGTAACCAAAAAAGCTTTAAACAAATGTTTTATATTTGAGATTCTTCAAAGTAGCCACCCTGTGTAAAACACTTTTTTCTTTTTTGAGGGGGAGAGCGTTTCTTTGCGACTACCAGGTGACGTCCCCGGTACTGACCGGGAACTAGACAAAACTTCCAGGGGACCATGACACAACGTCCTGACGACTTTAGGCGACCATTTCGTTCCAACGACTCATTATTGTTTGCAGGGGCTATAACATATACATTCATTTTAAGTTGTTGAATTAAAAGTTGATACGAAGAATGGACTCACTTTTCCATGACCAGTTTGCTCCATTCCCGAGTCTGTAGTGCAGTATCTTGGCTAGAGACCAGATAGGAACATTGAGCTAACGTACACAGTTCCTTTATTGTACCCGATGCTTAGAATTACTGAACACTCATAACTATAACATGTCAACTCCAGCACCTGTTGGAGGCCTTTAAACAGCACACTGACATGCCTCTGATAGTAAGTACTATGAATTGTCTTGACTGCTATGCAGTGGGACAGTACTGGAAATTCTGTCTTGGTTCAGGGTTGAAAAATAAACTATACTCTGAATTCCTCACCATCCACAGACTAATATTATCTTCCGTTTTTTACCCACGTGCAGAAATTGGCGGCTCGACTTCCCAAAACACGAGAGACCAGAGAAGCGCCCCATAGCTGTGTCTGTCCACCAGGTAAGCCTCTGTCCCACCCACTTCTCACCTCTTACCCCACACCATCACTTTTGACTGATTCTTGCACACCCCTGCAGCTGTGCTCAGGTTTAATCAAGGGTTTTATCCACCGCAACTAATCTGTGCTGCTCAAATCCTGCTTTGGTTTCACCCCTCTGGGTGAGCTCAGTTTGCCCTGTTTAAATGGGTCACTACCCTGAGTACGTAAGCGTGGGAGGAGTGTAGAGTAGACGGTTGAGTACTGATAGTGAGATCCTCTCCTCAAGGCATTAGCTACCTGAGACTACCATAAAAGTAGCCAGGGTGCACATTTTCTTCTGCTTTCTTGTCAACTTCTTATGAAAATGTATTTGTATTTATTATGGATTCCCATTAGGTGCTGCCAAGGCGGCAGCTACTCTTCCTGGGGTCCAGCAAAATTAAGGCAGTTATACAATTTTACAAACCTTACAATTACATTCCTTACAGAATTCACAACACACTAAGTGTGTGCCCTAAGGGCCATACTCCACTACCACATATCTACAATGCAAAATCCATATGTACGTGTGTGTATATTGCGTATGTTATCATGTGTGTGTATGCATGTGTCTGTGCCTATGTTTGTGTTACTTCACAGTCCCGCTGTTCCATAAGGTGTATTTTTACCTGCTTATTTTTGGAATCTGATTCTACTGCTTGCATCAATTACCTGATGTGGAATAGAGTTCCATTTAGTCTTGGCTCTATGTAGTACTTTGCACCTCCCATAGTCTGTTCTGGACTTGGGGACTGTGAAGATACCTCTGGTGGCATGTCTTGTGGGGTAGGCATGGGTGTCCAAGCTGTGTGCTAGAATTTTAAACAGATAGCTCGGTAACTTCAGCTTATCAACACCTCTTACAAAAACAAGTAATGAGAAAGTCAATCTCTCTTCCACTTTGAGCCATGACAGATTGACATGCATGTCATTAATGTTAGCTCTCTGTGTACTTTTAAGGGCCAGCCGTGCTGCCCTGTTCTGAGCCAACTGCAATGTTCCCAAGTCCCTCTTTGTGGCACCTGACCACACTACTGAACAGTAGTCCAGGTGCGACAAAACCAGGACCCGTAGGACCTGCCTTGTTGATAGCGTTGTTAAGAAGGCAGAGCAGTGCTTTATTATGGACATACTTCTCCCCATCTTAGCTACTGTTGTATCAATAGGTTTTGACCATGGCAGTTTACAATCCAGGGTAACTCCAAGCAGTTTAGTAACCTCAACATGCTCAATTTTCACATTATTCACTACGAGATGTAGTTGAGGTTTAGGGTTTAATGAATGATTTGTCCCAAATACAATGCTTTTAGTTTTGGAAATATTTAGGACTAACTTATTCCTTGCTACCCATTCCGAAACTAACTGCAGCTCTTTGTTAAGCGTTGCAGTCATTTTAGTCGCTGTAGTAGCTGACATGTATAGTGTTGAGTCGTCCGCATACAAAGACACACTGGCCTTACTCAAAGCCAGTGGCATGTTGTTAGTAAAGATTGAAAAAAGCAAGGGGCCTAAACAGCTACCCTGGGGAATTCCTGCTTCTACCTGGATTATGTTTGAGAGGCTTCCATTAAAGAACACCCTGTGTGTTCCGTTAGACAAGTAACTCTTTATCCACATTATAGCAGAAGGTGTAAAGCCATAACACATACGTTTTTCCAGCAGAAGAATATGATCGATAATGTCTAAAGCTTCACTGAAGTCTAACAAGATAGCCCCCACAATCATTTTATTATCAATTTCTCTCAGCCAATAATCAGTCATTTGTGTGACCCCGGTGGCTTGTCATTGTTGATAGATAACAATAATCTTTTCACCTCTTCCACACTGACTTTACGGAATTCAAAAGTGCAATTCTTGTCTTTCATAATTTGCTCAGATACAGTATACTTGGATGTGTAGTGTCAGCGTTTGTTGCTGGCATGTCATCTCTAAGTTTGTTTATCTTGCCAATGAAAAAGTAATGAAAGAAGTTGGCAATATCAGTGGGTTTTGTGATAAATGAGCAATCTGATTCAATGAATGATGGAGCCGAGTTGTCTTTTTTCCCCCAAAATTGAATTTAAAGGTGTTAATCTTTGTTTCATAGTATAATTTATTTTTATTTAGCTTAGGCAAATGATTCCTTAATTTGCACTACGTTTGCCAATCAGTTGGGCTGCCAGACTTATTTGCCATACCATTTGTCTCATCCCTCTCAACCATGCAATTTTTCAATTCCTCATCAATCCAAGGGGATTTTACCGTTTTTAATGGGTGCATGCTTATTAGTAACTGGAATAAGGAATTTCATAAATCTGTCAAGTGCAGCATCTGGTTGCTCCTCATTATGCACCACAGACCAGAAAATATTCTTTACAACATATGAATCACTACAAAACTTATTGTATGACCTCTTATACACTAAGAGCCTTTAGAACTTTGGTTTTCCTAGATATGGCTATTATATTATGATCACTACATTCTATGGATTTGGATACTGCTTTAAATCAAATTTATTCAGCATTAGTAAAGGTGTGATCAGTACATGTTGATGATTTTATTCCTGTGCTGTTTGTAAATACCCTGGTACGTCGACTGACAACCTGAACCAGGTTGCAGACACTGATTATAATTAGATTTTTTTTTGTTGAGAGCCCGTCAAAGCATTTCACACATATTTTTCAGATACTGTTAGGACTTCGTGGTCTATAGCAGCTTCCCACAAGAATGGACTTTAGGTGAGGCAGATGAACCTGTAGCCATACTACTTCAACAGTATTTAACATTAGATTGTCTCTAATCTTAACAGGAATGTGGTTCTTTATATAGACCGCAACACCACCCCCGTTGGCATTTCTGTCTTTTCGGTAAACGTTATAACCATCTATTGCTACCAGTGTATTATCTAAGTGAGTTTCAGAGATAGTCAGAATATGAATGTCATCTGTTACAAGCAAGCTATTGACTTCATGGACCTTGTTTTTTTCAGGCTGCATATGTTAATATGGTCTATTTTTAGCACTTTTCTGGGTTGCTTGATTGTTTTTAATGGTTTACTGGGAAGCTTATCAGAAGATGACTTGATAGTGCAGGGTGAGCTGCACGAAGTGGTCTTCCTACTCGGGCACACCGCCTCAGTGCTAACAGTGTAACGCTGGTTCATAGACTAATGATTACTGCATACAATAGCTGTAAGATTAACAAAAGTATTCAGGATATGAGGGGGACATAAATTAAGTTACTTACATTGTATCTGCCAATGCCCCTAGGATAATGTACATATAATGCAGCATTATGATGACTCATTCTCACAATGGTAGGGATTAGCTGAGCTGGTCTTGGGCCATTGATAAGTCATTGTTTCAAAGCAGCCTTGAAATGCCAAGATTAAATTAATTTTCAGATGTTTCCGAGCTAGCTCTCCTGATGTCGTTTGACCCCCACATGGACTACGACAGTGTCAGCTCCCGGCATCTGTGGTAGAACAGTCGAAAGCAGCCTTGTGATGTCCCGTACTCGTGCTACTGGGTAGCACAGGGTTTTTGCCTTGGGGACCGAGATGTTTCTCACCATAGAGCTGCCTATGATGACAGCTGGCGATGTTGAATGGGCCGGTCTTTGGCTTGACAATGACAATGAAGTAGTCAAAAGCACAAACAGATCTGGAACCAGGGTACCATATATGGATCTTTAAAGGCCCAGTGCATTTAAATTTCTGTTTTACCTTTGTATCATATTGTGCAACAGCTGATGAGGCTAACACTGTAAACATGTGAAAAAAAGGTTAGCAGTGTTACATCTTGATAGTTGCTGGTTGAAAATACAATTGAAAGACCTTCTAATCAGCGTGTTTCCATGGGCCGAAGTTTTGACTTTCCTGGTGACATCACCAGTTAAGGTCACTTTATTGGTCAATTGCAGACAAAGTCCAACTGAAATTTGACTTCTGCTTTTAACCCCTCCAAAAGACACACATACATAGGTTTTGGAGAGGTGCAGGGGGCTGCCACACTGGGAGATGTTATTGTGGGGGGTTAAGTGCCTTGCTCAAGGGAACAACGGCAGGCAATGGCCTCTAGGATTTGATACCAGCAACCTTCCGGTTGCCAACTCACTTCCCGCCACTTCCCAAATTGTC
Organism: Oncorhynchus masou masou; assembly: GCF_036934945.1. Classification (NCBI taxonomy): domain Eukaryota; kingdom Metazoa; phylum Chordata; class Actinopteri; order Salmoniformes; family Salmonidae; genus Oncorhynchus; species Oncorhynchus masou. The sequence continues at coordinate 57,697,809 of NC_088235.1, forward strand.
AACTCTCCGGTTTCTGGCTCGCCTCTGTCCAACCTCTCAACTACAGTACCTGCCGCTTCTCTTGAATATTGGTTAATAGACTAACAAAGAGAGTTTCTCCTCCCCACTCAGACCACTCCCAGACAGTCCTAGCAAAATTCTTGCTTGAGAAATAGTGTTTTGATAAAAAGCTATTTTTGTCCAGAAATGATTTGATATTGATATAAAAATGGCTGCATTGGACTTTTAAAGTTCTCTACAAGCATAATACTGCAGTGAGGCTTTTTGTATAATGGTGTTGCTATAGCAATGTTTCATTCAACGATTTTCTTTCTAAGTGTGATATTGAATTGAATTACTTTGTTTTTTCCAGAAGGATGATAAGTTGGATAAGATAAAGAGAACAAGAGTAAACACATGAACAGCAACATTCACACATGACAGATGCAAATGCTTACAAGGTATACACAAGATAATTTTATTACAGAGACGTGCTATACGAGATAAACATATATATATATATATATAATGTATATATATAAATATGTATATATATATAATTGATTGCGGTCATTCACTGTACTTTGGTTGTCAATGGGAACAGTGTGCAACACCCATGCCATAAACGGATAATGAGAGAAGGACTTTAAATTAGGTTGCTCTCAGCTGCTTTATAACACCCTGTGAATGTAATGACCCTTTCGTGATTCACTGGGGATTGATGTTGGGTACTGATGACTTGTTTGTATGGGCTTCTATTGTTGAAATTGTGTAACCGACAGCCATTAACGATACAAAGCAAACTAAACAAACACTAAAGACGTCACGGCAAGGTTGGAGGGGGAGAAAACAAACATGATCAAAGCAAGTAAGGGAAGATTGTATTGATGCAGTAGCTGTGGCACTGCCGCACAATGCAGGATTCCTTGTCTGGGTTTTAGGAGGGGCAACAGATGCAAGGATCCAACAGGTTTCACTGGTATATACTATCTGTACACCTGATCCTGTACATGCCAAATATTGCCCTCCTTTTGCACTTGCGCCCTCAGGCTAGCTTCATAATGATGACAGGTGTTGGTGTATTTCGGGCTCAGTTGGCGGTGGTCGGCAGCGCAGGCGTTTTGTATCACATTGGGTAATGGTGCAAGCTGGTGTGACGAGGTACCATCATCAAGGCATTCCTAGGCAGGGACGACAGGGCACGACAGCCCACTGATAACTAGCCACATCCGCTACACAACTAACCCTGTCGTTAAAGTATGAGTGGACTGAAATGAACAGCAATGAACTGGCAACCAATCGCGTCTGTCTTTGTTCCATTAGAAAAAGTATGCCACAGAGCGCTTGCACCTATGTAGCCAGTATATTAGATTAATACCACATATTCTGGGACATACATTATCTTGGGCTGTCGGGCAAGCATGAAGCATTGTGTCTGACAATGAAAACTTGTGTCTGAAAGGTTCTTCAGTCACCAAGCCCACCTGTTTCTCAGCTGTCAGTCATTAAGTAATTAGGTAGTGAAGAGTGTATCTGTGTGTTTGTGTTTGTGCGAGTGTGTGTGCTTGCTTGCGAGTGGGCCTAAGCGGGAACAGGCCTGTGAGAACCAGTGGAGGTGAGAGCGTACACACATTAGTGCTAATTTGTCTTGTCTGAAGGATGTCAGGGTCTTAACTGACCGGTAAGTGTCTTTGGAGGTCCCGTAAAAACCAGTTAAGGTGGACCCGCTGTCAGAGCTTCTGAGAGGACCCCTTTCTTTTCAGGTATGAGAGCCTTCGAACTGGAGTGTTTTGGTAGTTCCTGGTCACACACCTCAGAAACAGGCTCTTAAATGTACATCTGAGGCCTTGTTTCATTTTTTTTGGGGGGGGGGGGCGTTTTTAGAATTTCTCTAAATGTATGTTTTCAAAATATTTCAGGCTAACCATTCCTAAATATACTTCATGAAACAATTTGCATTTGGTTTTTGGCTGCCAGGGTATGAACACGACAGTTCCAAATGCCATCTCACCGAAGCATGAAGAATGCCATCTTAGCCTGAGGATCTCAAGTTTTCCTTAGGGCAGGATCCATACTGTTCATCAATTGTTCTGTTCATCAACTGTCCCCCCAACATGCATCTCTCTATAAATGGCCCCTTAACAATGACAGAGGTCCCGGTTTGGTTCAGCATGGCAGGCTGCCCTCAGGACAATGATGCAGTGCATTGTCGGATATGTGAATGTATATATGGCTATACAGTGCTCCCAGTGTCTACCTGGCCCCTGCCAATCAAGGCGGAACACGGTGTTCGCATGGCTCCGATTCATTTGTTTATTTTCAGTTCCCGGCGATGATAGTAAGCCCTCCCCTGGTCCTCAAGAGTCCCTGTACAGACACAGGAACCTAGGCACCTATTGTTCAATTAAACAGAGGAGGCTTTAGATGTTGTTGAAAGGCTGGTTGAAGTCATGGTTGCTGTGATGCCTTCAGAGGAACGCTTTTGTCCTGAAGAGCTTTTCAATTGTCCCTCAAAAAATCAACAGATGTAGTATTGGATTGATTTTGTGACCTCGTCAGCTTTGCTTGACTGAAATGAACTACGGTTGAAATATTGTAAGACTGCATAGTGTGGTGTTGAGTGGATGTTTTTAACTAGGGTCAGTGTGTGTATTTCATTTGAAGGACATCAGGTATTATTCTGAGCTTGACATGTTTCATGAGAAGCTGTGAAAATGTACCTCTCTCGAGGACATGCTAAACGGAGCTGGGTAGTTAGCTAGCGTGCTTTACACATTTCAGTTTTCCTTTACACTGTGTCATGATTCTAGATTTCTATAACAATTTGTAACACAGCTCCTCAATGTCGTTATAACACGGATGACTCTCTAATGTTGTCTCATACCAAGTTGCCGGATATAAAAAGTCAGACATGGTCGGTGGTTGAGTTGTGCCCATGAACCGTCTGGGTATGCAGAGATGTGTACAGTACATCCCTGAGTTTGTAATAAGCATCACATGCTGCCATAGCTAAACATGGCGAGGGGGTGAGTAAGACCCTCTATGTGTCACCATTCAATTACTTCATGTTAATGGTCACATGTTGACCAATGCCAAATAGAACGACAGTTGTATTCTTAGCAGCATGGATTATAGTATTTCACAAAGCCTTGGGCTCGAGGACTGTTGTTTTGGTTGGCTGGAAGTCAGACATGTTTAATGGCTTGGATGTTTGTGGTTTTTATCGAGAGGTAAATCAGTTTTGAGAGATATGTTCTTCAAAGTCAGAGAGGGCTATTGCAAGAAACTACATACCATCCTTTTCAGTTAATATTCATTATTGCCCATTTATGTTACTAAAAAGAGAGTTTGGAATTGGGATCCTTTGCTCCTTGACAAAAGCATTTCCGGGCATAGAGCCGACATGGAAATTAATAAAAATTGAGGAAAAAAATGAAAGTTCCAAAAGCAAAACTTTCCCCTTATAAAATTCCACTAAATGTAATCTTTAAACTCAATGAATGCAACCCCCCCACAAAAATGCCAACTATAAAAATAAAGTTTCCCTGCTGCACAAGGATTTCAAGAGTCCCTGAAATATGATTTTTTTAAATATAAAAATAAAACATTCTCAAAGGTAGGTAAATGTATAGGTAATTCAAGGAGAGATCCTCATAAACATGATTATACTATGAGATGATCTTGGTAACAATGAGAGGGACATCGGGAAGAAACTATAATTAACAGTGTTTACATTGATATCTATGCCATCAGAGGAGGCACGGATGGAGAAATTGTGGCTTTGTGCATATTTGTAGCAACTTAATGACATTCATATAAAGGCCTATTCATATTTTGCACCAAATTAATACAAGTAACTAATAATCTGTCAAAGTGTAGGAAAATTTATGTGACAGCGAGATTGATCCAGGCCCATGTTGCCAGAGTTTGACTCCAGAGTTGACTTCAATCAACACATTATTGGCCGACAAGCTAAGTGGCACTTTCTTGGATCTAACGTCAGGGAAAAGAGAATAGAGAGAGAGCGAGCCCACCCCCCTCTTGTCAATTGCATTTCCGCTTCATCAAAGAAGATAACTCCCTGGATTTAGCTGCTTTGTGGCTTGATATCACAGTAGTGACCAACATTGAGCTAGGAGGGTGGGGAAGAGTGAATGGGAGGCTAAAGGGGGATGGGGGAGGTCTATCTTTGGAAGAGTATGTCACTGGCACTGTTTGGACAACTTCCTGGGGACAGTTAGGCCAGAGTGGATCTATCCTCTCCACATTACTTTGGAAAAGAGCAGGGCGCGAGCTCACATCTCATCCATCTGGGAGGATTAATCCCAGGGAATGGGGGATAGCAGGTAGGGGGCAGGGGATAAAGGCCTTTAATACCTGCTGCCTGAGAGGGAGGAAGTGGGCTTTGGCAGTTTACCTGGCAGGGGTCCGAGGGGAAGCCATATCCAGAGACAGAGGAGAGTGTAATCAGAACCCCCTGCCACAGAGCTGGCAGCCTTGCATGGTTGGCAAAGCGGATCCCTACTCTACCCTCTCTCTGCCCACGCTACCCACAGAATACTGGGCAATGAAGGAGCCAGCCAGGCAGGCAGGCGCTGCCACCCACAGGTCCTCACACAGCCACCATCTGGCCTGAGGCTGGGCATGTGGACAGGCACACAGCACTGCATGACACGGGCAGAACTCTGTCCAACAACACTTGTTCTCCATATGCACAATAGCATAATGCATAATTACAATTCTTTATTTCCCTTCGAATATTATTATTTTGTTTTACAATATTTAGAGATTGTGTATTTGAATGAATGCACAGAAAGAAAGTACAGTTTTAAATACAGATTTTAAATGCACATCTTGTGTATCAAAATGTGTCAGTGTTATGAAGACAATCCATTCCGTACATTAGCAGTGAAAGAGTTCATCCGTGCTTGTCCATCAATCTAAATTGGACCTGGTTCGAGGAGACGGACCGCTTGAAGAGACTACGCTATGTGCAAACATTATGACTTTTTTATTGCCCAAGGTACAAACACTTGTCAGAGTGGCTCCAGTGCCGGTTTCCCTTTGAGGATTGCTCATTGGCCAACTGGCACGCTGGGCACTCAGAGCATAACCATAGCCTGCTTGCTGACAGATCAATGCATCACCTAGCATCGGATCAAAAGAGAGCTGGGATGTTTGTGCGTGTGTGTGTATGTGAGAGGGAGAGAGGGAGACAGAAAGCAAGCAAGAGAAAGTAGGAGAGAGAGAGAGAGTACACACACACATACACACACACACACACAGCAGCTAAATTAACCCAGTGCAGTAAAGCCAGTTAATCCAGTGCCTCTTTTTTAAAATAAATACTCTCCCTGCAGATGATAATGTAGTTCAACAAGATCCCTGTTGCCCTTGTAAACTGGGGTGGGGGTGAAGAGGTTGTGGGGCTGGTTATTTAAGGAGTCCCCAAGTTCACCTTGACATCTCTGCTGACAGGAAGAGGGGCTGGCGGATCCCCTTTCTTCGCCCATGATTAGTTTTCAGCGCAGCTGCCAGTGTGTGGCCATGCTCCGAGAGGGCTGTTGCCTGCTGCAGACAGAGAAAGAGAGAGAGAGAACTAGGGAGTGATCTTATGGGCACAGAAAGAAAGAGAGGAAGAAGAGAGGTGATGACTTCATAAGGCAGATGAGGTGGAGCACTGTAGAGCTAGCTGGCCATCTGGTTTCTAACAGTCTGGTCCTGGCCAAAGAGCTTTGCTGCCACCTGATTCCCCTCCCACTGGTCCAGCTACAACATAATTCACATCCTAAACCTGTTAGCATCTTGTTTGTAGAACATTCACAGCTAACTATTCACTTCCACATTTTTTTTTAAAGAACAAGAAATGTCATTATGGGCATTTCCTTCGTGTTGTTACCGTTTTTGAATTTGAGATAAGGTTGAGCTAATATAGATTGTATGTTCTCTGCAATGTGTATACTGGATGTAATATCGAACGTTTTTGTTCTGATATACAGTGCCTTCAGAAACTTTTCACACCCCTTGGCTTTAAGGTCCATCAATCGACTAGTCAATTCCAGTGAACAGATTCAACCACAAAGACCAGGGAGGTTTTTCAATGCCTTGCAAAGAAGTGCACCGATTGGTAGATGTGTAAAAATAAGAAATAAAACAGATGCTGAATATCCCTTTGAGCATGGTGAAGGTAATAATTATGCTTTGGATGGTGTATCAATACACCCAGCCACTAGAAAGATACAGGCATCTTTCCTAACTCAGTTGCTGGAGAGGAAGGAAACTACTCAGGGATTTCAGCATAAGGCCAATGGTGAGTTTAAAATTGTTAGAGTTTAATTGTTGTGATAGGAGAAAACTGTAGGTGGATCAACAACATTGTAGTTACTCCACAATACTAACCTAAATGACAGAGTGAAAAGAAGGAAGCCTGTACAGAAAAAACAAAACATATTGCAAAACGTGCATCCTGTTGCAGAAAGGCTCTTAAGTAATACTGAAATATTTTTGGATAAGAAATGGACTTTTGTCCTGAATACAAAGAGTTATGTGTGGGACAAATCCAACAACACGTCACTGAGTACCACTTTTCATATTTTCAAGCGTGGCGGTGGCTTCTTCATTATATGAGTATGCTTGCTATCGGCAAGGAGTTTTTTTTTCATAAAAAGAAACGGAATACAGCTAACCACATGCAAAATCCTAGTGGAAAACCTGGTTGTCTTCTTTCCGTCAGATACTGGGAGACAAATTCACTCTAGCAGGACAATAACCTAAAACACAAGGCCAAATCTACACTGGAGTTGCTTACCAAAACAACATTGAATGTCCTAGTTAAAGTTTTTACTTACATTTGTTTGAAAATCTATGGCAAGACTTGAAAATGGCTTTTGAGCAATGATCAACAACCAATTTGACAGAGCTTGAAGCATTTTTTAAATAATAATGGGAAAATATTGTACAATCCAGGTATGCAAAGCTCTAAAAGACTTACCCCCCAAAAGACTCACAGCTGTAATCGCTGCCAAAGGTGTTTCTAATATGGGGGGTATTTTTGGTAGAACAACAATTACATTGATTTTAATCTCACTTTGTAACACAACAAAATGTGGAAAGATTCAAGGGGTGTGAATACTTTTGGAGGGAACTGTAAATACCAGTGAATCAGACACATACTGAATTAGTACTTGTGCTATGTACATATATATATATATATATATATACATATTACAGTATGTATCCAGGTTCACATTGTGTTTTCAGTCAGGCATGTTACGTGAATTGGCTTTAGGAAATGCATGGTCATTCAGCTCGAGTTGGCCTCCAGTGAGCACTAATTTGTGCTTTTACAAATACAAGCATGATACTGAATACATAGAGGTGAAATGAGATGTAATTCAAACTGGCCTCCAGGTTCCACCTATGGGCCACCAGAACAATTATAGTTAGCCTGCTTTGGATGGAATGCAGTGGAGTCTGTCTGACTGTCTTGGCATGGAGAAGTTTAATCATCGGTAGAAAACACAATACAGTACAATGCCATCCTGCTGCGGTGACCTTAGAGGGTTAAGGAATTGTTTACATGAATGTATCTCTATGTTTTCTTGGAACATGCCAAGGGCTCTAGACTGGAGATGTACAATTGAAGTCGGAAGTTTACATACACTTAGGTTGGAGTCATTAAAACTTGTTTTTCAAACACTCCACAAATTTCTTGTTAAACAAACTATAGTTTTGGCAAGTCGGTTAGGACATCTACTTTGTGCATGACACAAGTAATTTTTCCAACAATTGTTTACAGACAGATTATTTCACTGTATCACAAATCCAGTGGGTCAGAAGTTCACATACACTAAGTTGACTGTGCCTTTAAACAGCTTGGAAAATTCCAGAAAATGATGTCATGGCTTTAGAAGCTTCGGATAGGCTAATTGACATAATTTGAGTCAATTGGAAGTGTACCTGTGGATGTATTTCAAGGCCAACCTTCAAACTCAGTGCCTCTTTGCTTGACATCATGAGAAAAGAAATCAGCCAAGACCTCAGAAAGAAAATTGTAGACCTCCACAAGTCTGGTTCATCCTTGGGAGTAATTTCCAAACGCCTGAAGGTACCACGTTCATCTGTACAAACAATAGAACGCAAGTATAAACACCATGGGACCAAGCATCTGTCATACCGCTCAGGAAGGAGACACGTTCTGTCTCCTAGAGATGAATGTACTGGTGTGAAAAGTGTAATTCAATCACAGAACAACAGCAAAGGACCTTGTGAAGATGATGGAGGAAACAGGTACAAACGTATCTATATCCACAGTTAAATGAGTCCTACCTGTATATCAACATAACCCGAAAGGCCGCTCTGCAAGGAAGAAGCCACTGCTCCAAAACCGCCATAAAAAAAGCCAGACTACGGTTTGCAACTGCACATGGGTTAAAGATCCTTATTTTTGGAGAAATGTCCTCTGGTCTGATGAAACAAAAATATAACTGTTTGGCCATAATGACCATCATTATGTTTGGAGGAAAAAGGGGAGGCTTGCAAGCCGAAGAACACCATCCAAACCGTGATGCACGGGGGTGGCAGCATCATGTTGTGTGGGTGCTTTGCTACAGGAGGGACTGGTGCACGTCACAAAATAGATGGAATCATGAAGGAGGAATATTATGTGGATATATTGAAGCAACATCTCAAGACATCAGTCAGGAAGTTGAAGCTTGGTCACAAATGGTTCTTCCAAATGGACAATGACCCCAAGCATACTTCCAAAGTTGTGCAAAATGGCTTAAGTACAACAAAGTCAAGGTATTGGAGTGGCCATCACAAAGACCTGACCTCAATCCTATAGAAAATGTGTGGGCAGAACTGAAAAAGCGTGTGTGCGAGCAAGGAGGCCTACAAACCTGACTCAGTTACAATGAATGAGCCAAAATTCACCCACTTATTGTGGGAAGCTTGTGGAAGGCTACAAGAAAGGTATGACCCAAGTTAAACAATTTAAAGGCAGTGCTACCAAATGCTAATTGAGGGTATGTTAACTTCTCACCCACTGGGAATGTGATGAAATAAATAAAAAGCTGAACTAAATCATTCTCTCTACTATTATTCTGACATTTCACATTCTTAAAATAAGGTAGTGATCCTAACTGACCTAAGACAGGCAATTGTCACTCGGATTAAATATCAGCAATTGTGAAAAACTGAGTTTAAATGTATTTGGCTAAGGTGTATGTAAACTTCAGACTTCAACTGTACATGAGCTTAATAGCCAACTCTGGTGCAGTGTGCATATTTTGCATGACAAAGAAAAGGAGGTGCCGTTAGAAATGCAAAAACAGGTAGGGTGCCTAGCAGTAAAAAACAATGGTAACGTTTGTGGTGAATTATGTGAAAATAAATTGCTCCTTTCCCAGTATCAATTATCCTTGACAATACGTTTTTTAAACTCCTGAGTCCTGCATTCTCAGAGGATTCACTGGAATACCAGGGCTATTTTCCAGTGTTCTGGAGAACATTACAGAAGTTTGGCCTATGAACATTCATGCACTTATGTATGTGACAATCGAAAAACGTAAAACTTAGCAAGAGCAAAGAATGGATCATTTTCTTTGGATGGAGACCAACAAATACAAACATCTATGCTACAATTTCAAATTCACATGTGGGGTTTGGAGAGGGTTGAGTAGTTCTGCAGATGGCTCAGAAATTGGGAGAAACTCCTACCAATTCAATACAGTGGGACCCCAGTCTCAACAGAGGGGAGATATCAGATAGAAATGCTGCAAGATTGGTTCCATTGATTGTGAAGCAGAGATCTCAGTCATGTTGGAATGCCAATATCGCAAAATAGCTGGCACTGGTTTGAGCTGAACCCACTGGGCACAAACGGGTCGAATCAACAATGTTTCAACGTAATTTGTCTACTTATTGTGATGTGGAATCTACGTTGAAAATAAATTGGATTTGAACTAAGTCAACTGTTGTTTTGAGGGTGAAATTTCAACCACAGGATTATTTTATCATGGTAACCAAATTTCAACATAGACAAAGAAAATACACTACATTACCAAAAGTATGTGGACACCAGCTTGTCAAACATCTCATTCCAAAATGGGCATTAATATGGAGTTGGTCCCCTCTTTTCTGCTATAACAGCCTCCGATCTTCTAGGAAAGCTTTCCACTAGATGTTGGAACATTCCTGTGGGGACTTGCTTCCATTCAGCCACAAGAGCATCATTGAGGTTGGGCACTGATGCTGGGTGATTAGGCCTGGCTCGCAGTCGGCGTTCCAATTCATCCCAAAGGTGTTCGATGGGGTCTGTGCTGGCCAGTCAAGTTCTTCCACACCGATTTCGACAAGCCATTTCTGTATGGACCTCGCTTTGTGCACGGGGGCATAGTCACGCTGAAAAAGGAAAGGGCCCAAACTGTTGCCACAAAGTTGTAAGCACAGAATCATCTTGAATCTCATTGTACACCTGTATTTGGGGAGTTTCTCCCATTCTTCTCTGCAGATCCTCTCAAACTCTTTCAGATTGGAAGGGTAGCTTTGCTGCACAGCTATTTTCAGGTCTCTTCAGACATGTCTGGGCTCTGGCTGGACCACTCAAGGACATTCAGGGACTTGTACCGAAGCCACTCCTGTGTTGTGTTGTGTCTGTGTGCTTAGGATCGTTGTCCTGTTGGAAGGTGAACCTTTTCCCCAGTCTGAGGTCCTGAGCGATCTGGAGCAGGTTCTCATCAAGGATCTCTCTGTTCTTTGAGCCGTTCATCTTTAACTCGATCCTGACTAGTCTCCCAGTCACTGCCGATTACAAATATTCCCACAGCATGGTGCTGCCACCACCATGCCCCATTGTAGGAATGGTGCCAGATTTCCCCCAGACGTGACGCTTCGTATTCAGGCCAAAGAGTTCAATCTTGGTTTCATCAGGCCAGAGAATCTTGTTTCTCATAGTCTGAGAGTCCATTAGCTGCCTTTTGGAAAACTCCAAGCATGCTGTCATGTTCCTTTTACTGCGGAGTGGTTTGTGACTGGCCACTCTAGCATAAAGGACTGATTGGTGGAGTGCTGCAGAGATGGTTGTCCTTCTGGAAGGTTCTCCGATCTCCACAGAGGAACTCCAGATCTCTGTCAGAGTGACCAACGGGTTCTTGGTCACCTCCCTAACCAAAGCCCTCCCCCAATTGCTCAGTTTGGCAAGGCAGCTAGCTCTAGGAAGAGTCTTGGTCGTTCCAAACTTCTTCCATTTAAGAATGATGAAGGCCACTATGTTTTTGGGGACCTTCAATGTTGTAGATATGTGTTGCTGCCCTTCCCCAGATCTGTGACTCGACACAATCCTGTCTCAGAGCTCTACGGACAATTCCTTCAACCTCATGACTTGGTTTTTGCTCTGACATGCACTGTCAACTGTGGGACCTTATGTAGACAGGTGTGTGCCTTTCCAAATCACGTCCAAACAATTGAATTTACCACAGGTGCACTCCAATTAACCTGTTGAAACATCTGACTGAAGATCAATGGGAACAGGATGAACCTGAATTTAATGTTTTTTGTCTCACAGCAAAGGGTCTGAATACTTATGTAAATAAGGTATTTCTGTTGTTTTTTATAAATGTGCAAACATTTCTAAAAACCTTTTTTCATTTTTTCGTTATGGGATATTGTGTGTAGATTGCTAAGGATATTTCAAAAATAATAATAATAATAATAATAATAATAATTTTAGAATAAGGCTGTAATGTAACACTGTGGAAAAAGTCAAGGGGTCTGAATACTTTCCGATGGCACTGTATACAAAGAACTATTAATAGAAAACAGGTCAAATGAAACAGTTTGCTGTTTTTCAAGTTTCAGTTTGAAGTGATCTCCTCTGGCCATCTCCTCTGAACAACAGTATCCTGACGACAGAACACATTTTCTATGCCAGGCGAAATCGTGCATCACTTGCTCATTGTTATGGATGTATCCCAATAAATGTCTCTAGAAAATAGCTTAAACAAACGCAAATGCAGATTCTTCACTATTATTCTGGCTGCACTTTTTGATGTGACTGTAATTTAGCCGTAGTCGGCTAGCTAGCAAGCAAGGGTCAAGAACTTGGCCAGCCAGAATGGCAATAGAACATTTAGAATGAATGACTAGGTCTCGTCCATAGATACAGAACAAAAAGACTGAACGACTGGGTCGCGTCTCTGGCAACCGAACGGATAGAACAAACAACTGACTGGCTTGGGTAGCAACCCTAGATTTGTGTTGGGACTATATATTGTGGAAGGATGAAATAGTGTGAATAAATTAATCAAAATGTTGTTTTTAATGAAAATATGTCAATCATTATTTGAACATGTTGGTAACCCGTTGTATAAAAGTGATAATGCCCTCGAAGCCTTACAACACCCGTGCCAATATCCTCCAAACACCGGCTTCTCGAACATTATCACCTAAATATTGAATTGTGTTTGGTTGTCAACGCAACCAAATATCAACATTTGAAGCAATTGTATTTTCAGTTCAAATATTTTCATCTGTGCCACTGATTTAATCTGGCTTTAAATATTTGTGTGTTGGATTCACTTCTCCATCTCAACCAAAAATCTATGTTAAAGAATAGTCAAATCAAACTTTATTTATAGTGGTTGAGATGGAGACGTGAATCCAACATACCAAATATTAATTTGTAGACAAACTGGAATTAAAGCCAGATTAAGTCAGTGGCACAGATGGAACTATCCAAGCAGAAGATACATCTCCTTCAAATGTTGATATTCGGTTGCGTTGACAAGCAAACATGATTCAATATCACTTTTGAAATACAATAAATAGCCTATTAACTTGTCGACAAGTTAACAAATAATATTTTGGAATCATGTCTCCAACTCAACCAAAAATAAAAGTTAAAGAATGGATTAAGCCAGTGGCTCAGATGGAACTGTCCAAACAGTAGATACATCCCCTATGTTGATATGTGGTTGTCAACACAACTCAATATTCATTTTGAAATCCAGTAAATAGCCTGAAGTTAAGGCTATCTTACAAACTAATGTAACATTCAACCTTAGAATGAGTAACACGTCCATGGCCACATTTTGAGGTTACTGCAACTATACATTCCTTCTTATGTAATCATATAAATCGTGCATGTTCAATTTAGCGTGCATAGATCATCGCAGGCCTCTTCGCGATGGCTGTAATAATCTGTGCAGAATCTCGAATAGCATTGATCACTTGCACCATGTACTTTTAATATATTCTCAACTGCAATCCAGGTCATTTGGGTCTGCTATTAGATGAAGCACAGTGATAACACATGAATCGGTTGTATAAATAAACAAAATATTCTGGCATTGTATTCCCATTTGCTTTTAAATGGTTGAAAGTACAGTGATAGACATTTGGGTTAGAAAAATCAGTCATTGTTTTTTCGTTGGAATTTGGTTGTGCTTTTAGATGGTTGGAAGCCGAGCGATAACACATTGGAAATTCAACTAACTTTTTGCTGTTTTTGTTGTTGTTGAGTGGGTGAATATAGGTTGTAATCTCATTGATCAACGTCTCAACCAAATATTACCCAATTATCCATGTTGAAATGACGCAGTGTGCCCAGTGGGAATGTATCCATCCTTTATTTGGCTCACTGAACGAGTCAGTCAAACTACAGTGTGTGCATATGAGGTCCTGGTTGAATTCCACACATTGCTGCTGACACATTGTTCACAACCACATACCTCCGACATTTGACACTGATAATTAGTCCCTGTGTGTTTTCAGACTCAATGACAGTGTCACCTGTAACTACTGTAGCAACAGAAAATCTGTCAAATGGCAATAAAACACTTCTAAAGCAAGGCCCTGATCTGACAGGATTTTTCGGGGAGGTCGTATCTGCTCTATTATCTGTGTCCACGGAGAATTTCATAACTTTATACTTGGGAGTTAAGCATGAAATATAATAGAGCCTGAGAACTGCTTAGACCACCGAAAAGCTGCTGCCTTGGAAAGCTAATCATGTCCCCTGTCGCCCCTGAAGCCACTTTGTGGGAAGAAGTCATACTGAGGTGTTTTTGTCAAGTAATTTTACTCTCCCTGTACAATAGAGATTATCCACATTTACCTGGCTGAAAAGTTTTTGTTTTGCTTCTTGTTGCTTTTGGCAGCTTTGATACTTCAGAGAAGGTTCTGTGTCATGATTGGAAAGTATCAACGAGCCACCTTAACAGTGAGAGGTACTTGAACGTGGCATACACTTTACAGTTGCTTTCAACAATAACAGCAGAATACGCCCTTTGTGCCTGTGTAGACGTGTTGATTTATACCTAATTTGTCATATTAAGATACTTGTTAAGACACTGTGCTTACAGGAAATATGGGCCAAAACATGATACCAGGTGTCATGTGAGCGTGTGGCCCCGGGCCCTTAGGACCCCGCTATATGTTGACACCGTCCACAGCGGCCTCCCCGCTCGCTCCAGACTTCCTGTGGGCATCAGAGCAGACCACAGCCAGTGTCCCACATGTATGTTAACAGAGCTGGGACGCCTGCCAACAGCAACACATTTCAGTGAAATTTAGCGGGGAAAACAGTATTTCTGTGTATCTCCCGTCGGCTATGGACGGCAACGGTAGTTGGAATTGCAGTAGCTCATTTGCTACGGTCACGTATTACCTTTAGGAGTTCAGGGGTAATTAGGGAGTTGAAAGCTTTTGGGCAAGAAGAGACACCGTACACCGTAGAATGGCACCCTGCCACCTCCTAAAGACGGATTGCGTAAATGTACGTGTTTAACTCGCTAGCAGATTGGCCAAATGACAGCACGTCGTTGCTGATTGTTAATAAGGGCTATTGGGAGCGTGGATGAGTATTCCTCTCGTCTAATGGGGCTGAAGAAGTGGGCCATCTGCTTCACATCACACTCTGATTGGGCGAGGGAGTGGAAACTTGAATAATATTATGTTCTGGTGGGAAAAAAATCTCTCCAGGACTATCCTCCAATACCTCTGTGTTTGCCAGTTTCTCTCCAGCTGAAACATCAACATCCAATCGGAGGGGAATGAGTTTATTTAGCATTGTGACTGATGGATGTTGCCCTTCTCTTGAGGCAAGGAGGAGTTTCGCTCGAGACGTTTCTGTGTTACACTCTCTTGCATGACACATCTTTCTAATGATAGTAGGCTAATATACAGGATGATAAGGCTGTGTCAGTGATTCTATTGAAGTGGTTTTGACCAAATTATAACTGGGTTCTATTGACATGTGTAGGCCTATGGTTCATTACACATTCACCTCAAACCAAAAGTACTGTGCTTTTTTTGCAAAACAACCTCTGGAGTACTGGATATGATGTACAGGATATGATGCTACATCTGGGCCAAAAGTACATGTCGTGACCACTGTTGTCCGTAATGCTTTCCCCTCAACAAACAAGAGATCTAATGGTTGCTAATTTGCACCATGCAGTCAATACGTACCGATTTTTTTTTTTGTTTGTTTTCAGTCCATGGTACAGGAGGGCTGAAGAAAGCTAGCAGCACGGGGGATTCTTTATTTCCATATTCCCAAAGATGAAGGCTTTTGAGGGGAGCTTGCTCTTATGTTGGAGTGGAAACTCGGTGGAAATGTAACTCTTCAACAAATGTGACGTGACACACTGATACCCGATGTTGACTGCACTTTAAAGGGATCCGAATCAGAGTGCTCCCTCTAATTTTAGGATTATGTTTCTTTTGACTGACTTATTCCTGTGCCTGGTGCTGCAAATGCTCCATATACGCATACAGGCAAATGGTTTTCAAAATATATAAATGGCCAAACGTATAGGCAATGGTGGTCACATCAGAGAGCGCTCTTTACCTTTCTGAAGTATCAGACATTTTAAATCAAGGTCAAATCAGCGACGGGATCATTCTTTCTTAATAAAAGCCTGGCTTTCCTCCTGTCTTTATACCAAATGAGGACTTTTCCAGATGTCAAATCTGAGAAAGGGCTCCCATAGATGGGTTACCTGTTGCTTTTGTGTTAACATCAGGCATTGATTTCGTAGACTTAGGCCTTGGGGCTTGGCTTATGCTATTCCCTCTTATGTTCAATTGCCTTTTCATATGAAACCATTACCCACCAGTTCTGTGACGCACACAGCCACTTTATAGGGGTCACTTTTTTTAAACAGTGACATTGCCTGGTAAAAATGTGGATTTCTTAATATTACTTTAATTGCAGGGCTGCGTATTTCAACAAAAAAAAAAAAAGTTAAGGAAACAATTTCCCGCGTTACCCGATTTGACTTGAATGAGCATTACATACTTCCTTCAGCTCAGTCCCAGTCTTTGTAAAAGGCCAGTAATGGATTTCCGTTGAGTAGAGAAGGTATCGACAAAGTTCTCCCCCATACTGTATGTTTATATTCACAGTGACACATTGTGTCAGGAATACCAGTGTTTTAGAGGCCAGCCTATCACAGTCATACAAGGGTTCCTCTCAGAACACAGGCTTTTCCTGGAACATAGCAACGAGCTAGCAGGGCTCCTGCTCCTGGAGGAGTTAAGTTGCATCACAAACAGACACCAAAGGGCTGCCGCCAGTCGAGGGAAGTGGAATCCATTTCAGGCCCAAGAATCTCTTACAGGTCGCTTTGACCTCTGCCCCTGCCCACCCCCCAGTTAAAATGACTCCCCATCACTTTGGGAATGTATACTGGAGCCCTGTAAAGGGCAGAGTACACACACATTCTCTATCCCTCTCTCTCTCTCTCTCTCTCTCTCTCTCTCTCTCTCTCTCTCTCTCTCTCTCTCTCTCTCTCTCTCTCTCTCTCTCTCTCTCTCTCTCTCTCTCTCTCTCTCTCTCAAACCCTCTCTATCTCTCAGGTGTAGACATGTGTCTACATTTTCATTTGAGTCATTTAGCAGACACTCTTATCCAGAGCGCACATTGACAGATTTTTCACCTAGTCGGCTCAGAGATTCAAGCGGTATGCAGGCCTGCTCTGCTCTGCTCTGCTGGGAACGGATGTTTTTGTGCTCAGGCTGACCCCCATCAGCGCTTTCCACCTCCTTCCTCCCTCCCTCCATGCTTTGCCCCCCTTCCCGTAACCCCTTACACCCCTCTTCGGGAACCTTAAGAGCTAATTAGGCCCATTAAACAGATAGGCTGCATTTCTTCTTTGTTTATGTTGGCCGCACTGCCAAAACTGTCACCCTCCACCTTGCCAGTTTGGTTTACTGCTTTTAACTCACCAGGACCCCCTCAACACATACACACAGAGACACACACACAGACACACGCACAGACACACATGCACAGAGACAGACACGGACGCATACATTAACGATATCTGAAGATAACTATATGATGGTTTTGTAAGAGTACCTTTGGGATGATACATGTACCAAAATATATTGTAATCGCAGAATTCAGTCAAGTTGAAAACAGCTTGTTTTTCTTCTTTGTTTATGTTGGCCGCTCTGCCAAAACTGTCACCCTCCTCCTTGCCAGTTTGGTTTACTGCTTTTACCTCACCAAGGACCCCCTCAACACACGCACGCACACGCACGCACACGCACACGCACACAGACACAGATACAGACAGACACACACACACCCACACACATTAACGATATCTAAAGGGAATTATATGATGGTTTTGTAAGTGTACCTTTGAGATGATACATGTACCAAAATATAAAATATATTGTAATTGCAGAATTCAATCAAGTTGAAAATAGCTTGTTTTGTTGGTGATCTAAACCACTTGTGATGGTAAGTTGGTACAACTTGATGCCGTCTCCAAGCTGTTTTGTGAAAAACATCTGAAGCTTTTTTCTTTTCAGACTTCTCTAAATGCTGGAAACGGTGTTGTTTTAGGGTGAACTGTAGCTCAGTTGGCCTATCCATGGACTTCCTAGGGCACAGTATTAATATTTCCCTTTTGGAGTGTAGGAGACTGGAGGAAAAGGTCAGGTCTTCGTATTTCTCTCTAATTTTGTTTACTCGGCAGGTCTGTCACCCTTGCTCTTGAGAGTTGATCCTTTCTGGAGTTCGTCATTGCTGGAACAGAGGAAGGAAAAGGACACGGATGTTCACGTGTTTTTTAAAACATTTGTCCTGCTGTCATAATACACGGAATTGTTGTTACATTCTGAAGTACACCTATGAGGTACCATACTTAATCCAACTGAAGAGACGCTTCTTGGAGTCCTCGAAGTAGAGAGGTTAAGTTGTGTGACATCTTCAACACAAATAAATCATTGTAAGTAATTGGTTTGATTCACAACACTCAGTTGACTTCAAAAAACTAAATATTGAAAGGTTCGTACACCAAAAAAAAAAAAGCTTGTTTCCTGAAGAAAACAATCAGATCTCCACCTTCAAGGGAAGCTTTGCTGCTGTTTTTGACTTGGAAGTAAGTTCAGAGTGCTTTGGATTCATCTCTGGTCAAAGAACGCTCCTACTCCCACGTAAGGAGCTCCTTCTCCACTTTCCGCTTGTAAAGACGTGAGAGCCGCAATTCTCTGAGGTGAGGAGAAAAATGTGGAGGAGCTCTATACATTTAACAGGGACACTGGGTCCTGGCCTGGCTGTCGGTCCACCACAAGCCCAAAGCGGGGGACTCTGGTTGACTTACAGGGTTAACTGAGAAACAGTGAGAGAGGCTTTTAAATTGCTGGGATTTCATTGTTACATGAGATGCCAGTTACCTCAGAATTCTGCTCAGGCACCATTGGAGACAGACAGTTCATTCACAACTTACATATTGAGTATGGCTTATCATTGTCACCTCTGCATCATCAGAGGACCTGTTAAGGCCATTCCTGGTGCGGTCTGAGTCCATCCATCCATCCATGTCAACGAACTCAACGGGAGCCATTTGGAAAGAGGAGAGGATGGGCTGTGTGGTGGAGGTCTGGGAAAGTGTATCGCGGGAGACGAGGGTAGAGGTCAGAAACGTAGTGCGAGGCTAATCATTTGCCCCTCTCACACACAGCAGAAACGTATAATGGACACTTATCAATTACAGGGCCTAGAAGCCCTAAACCTGGGAAGGGTTTGTCTGTCAGGGTTGCAGGCCTGTCAACACAGCTAAGGCTTCCCAGAGTCCTGCATTCAAAGGAAGGAGAAAATGTCTACCCATGCTTCTTGTTGGGAAATTACATGAAACAATAATTGAAATCTGGTGGAACGAGACAACAACGACGAAGAGACACATGTACTTCCTACTAGTAGTCATAATGTCACATCCCATCAGATATCAGAGGGCATTGTCAGTTGTTGTCAATGAAGGTTATCTGGCTCTGTATCTCTGGGCCCTTATCGAGGGGTGAGAGGTCAGGCCTGTTGCTGTGTCCCCCTGGGGCTGTGATAGAGGGGAGATGATGACACCAGCCCGTCACAATGACTTCCCCAGCTGTGAAATGAGAGAGCCTGTGGGAGGGGGGTGAGGGGGTGGTGAGAGGGGCGATCTAACAGAAAGCCGTGCCAGGGGTTGGGAGAAAAAGGCCCCAATCCAGACAGTTGGTTTGCTCATCTAGCCGTTAAACAGACGTTTGATGCCCCCAAGATTAACAAGGTTATTTACAGTGCTGGAGAGCTGTGAGAAGCCAGCAATGGTGGCCTCTCTTTACATAACAGCCCATCAGTGGGTTGTCAGGCAGATGTGTGTTTAAATGTTTGTACTATCAGTATGTGTATATGTGTGTATGTGTTGTGTTCGAGACAAAAGAAGAGCTAGTGTTCTCGAACATGGTGTCTAGATCTGAGAGCAGGGTTTAGTGTACATGTCACATACACTGTGTAAATTAGTTCTGTGTAAATTGATTTGGTGTACATTTGTGCGGTGATCCGAGTCTGCTCTTTTGACCTCGGGTAGCTAGCTGCTTAATTGTTGGAGGTCCCCTTTAATCTGAATGATAAGGAAGTCTCTGGAGGTTTCAGGCTCTTTTCAGAGAGGGACTTGAAATGCCCCAAAATCTGTGACTGGGATAGTAAACGCATAAATAAGGACTTGAAGATCCATGTTTATGTTTATTCCCCTTTCTATGTGTGGCTCTTTAGTTGACATGCCCAGTGCTTTCCCCCTCCCTGTTTTGGTGCCAAGAGCTGGGCCTCCCGGTGAAATCTAAAAGACCCTCCAGCGAAAGCACCCCCTCTGCTCTACCAGGCACAGACCCACCAGACCTTATACCATCATTTACTGTAGTGCTGCACCCCGCCCCCAGCCCCCCAGCTCTGGGCCAGGCTGGGAGGGGTAGACAGGCTTTCACAGCATTGTCGAGGTAGTGATGGTGGGGACGGTGGGGACGGGGGGGTGCAGGGCAGGGGGGAAAGTAGTGTTTTCAGCCGGTCAAGGCCCTTCATAGTAATCCAGGATTAGACCCCTGTGTGTGTGTGTGTGTGTGTGTGTGTGTTTGGGGGGGGGGGGGGGGTGCAGCACTAAAGGGAACTGATGATAGAGTATAATCCAGGACTGGGTGTTGGTCGGAGAGGGGAGGGGGGAAGCGAAAAAGTCAAAAATTATGTTTCTCTCTCGCCCATGGTAACAGTGGCCATCTAGAGTACATTGAACACATTCAATTACTGAAGATGCCTAGATGGTAAAGACATGCCAAAGACAGGTATACCATCAGATTTCTGTGTTTGAAATCGCGAACTCTCCATAAATTATAGACATGTTGGGAAAAAAGGATGCTCTACTTTTTCAAAACTGAGGAAACATCATGAGCCCCTGTGGGCTATGTGACCAGAGGGCAGTGGAGGCAGCATGGAACAGTCTCAGGGCCTTTGTCTCAGGGCCTTTGTCCCAGGCCTGTCGGAAATGTTTGGCTGCGGTTCATGGGTGTCCATGACTCTGGAATGGAATGGACTGGGGGAGATGTGAGAAATACGCAAACACCTGTGTTTGGCAACAGGTTCATCTCCCTGGCCCAACTTGTGATGTCAGTTCTGACCTAGTTACCAAAGTGTCTGTTTCCTTTTGTGAAACAGCCCTACACCACCACCATAATATTTACTGTGTGTCTAAGAGAGCTACAAAACCACAGTTATGTCAGTGAATTGGGAAGCTTAAAGATATGGCCTCTTTATCTGTCTTTGCTGTTCAGTATTTACGCTTGGCCCTCCTGTGATTACTGATGTGTGGTGACATGGATATCCCAGATTATGAGGTAATAACAGAGAGCTGGGTTGGACACCACTGTGTATCCATGGTGAATCGGTCTCGCTCCAGTGAGACAAAATTGGATTTCATGACTCCCTGGCAGCACTATTTCTATGTGGCAGTAGTTTGAGTGGAGGTAGGCACTGCAGTAGTGATGGCGGGCGTTTGGTCAAGGGTTCTGCTTGGCCGGTCTGAGATGCAGGGCTGAAGAATGGGCGGGTGTTGCGTACAGAACTGTTTTGTTCTGGGGTTAACAATCAAACAGCAGATGGTTTGTGAGCCAATGTGGCCACCAGCGCCAGCCAGCACCATCAGAGAGAGGACCACTTCTATATCCTGGAGTTTCCTTTGTTCCGGAAACCTCCAGATTTGAGTTATCACCCCAAGGATTGCAATTTGGGATTGTTTTATTGGCGTCCACGTCAGGCCTGGGGTCCCGTGTTTCATGCTTTGAAGTCTATAATTCCTGGAAGTGCATGGCAAGTGACCGCCCTGCAGCCATATACCCCCATCCCTTTCAGATCATGGATGGTTTACATTGAAAGGCCTTATTTGCCACAGTCAGGGATGATGACCGTGGTAAGATGAATGGTAGCCATGGATACGGCAGACAATTGTCATAATTTGGATCTGGTGAAGTAGGGAGAAGTATCTGGAGACTGCTTGAACGGTCTTGGTGCAAATGTGAATGATGTAATTCTACTATTGCATGTCTAGAAAATGGGAGGTTGTTTTTGAGTGTAATCAAACACCAATGTATGTTCAAGTTAAACTAAGAATGAAATGATTCTCAAAACCCTCATAATGCACAATAGGTAACATTGTTTTAAAAAAATGACCACATCTAATTCCCTAATTCCCTTTTTGACTGACCAACCTTTTCACATGGGACTTCAATTCAGAATTCCCTAAGCTTTCCCTCCTGTTCTGTGAAAGGAGATTCCTTTTCATAAGACCATGCCTAGCCTGAGGCTGTACCAACCTGAAGTTGATCTCTTTGGCTTTTGAGTGGAGCCTGTTCAGCCTTTAGAGGAGAGTGTAAGAGAGGGTCTGGACATGTTTTCTACAAAGAGCTGACTTCCCCCTGTTTTAGAATGCCCTGTTGTTCCGTAGGGGAGTGTTCCCCCGAAACGAGACGTGCCTAATTTCTTCTGCGGACTGCGAGAGAGTCCATATGCTCCAGTTAAACAGTGGTGGACAAATAAGACCTGTTCTCCATTTAGCGATGTAGTATAAGGATTTTTGAGTGTGTGTACATAAAGGTCACTACGCTACAGAGGTTTATTAGGGTCTGTGTACCGTGACGGGTCTCTTCACACTGGTGGGTATGTGTAAAGGCATGGTATGTGCATCCATACAAACCTACTAGTTGGGTATTTAGACACTGTTTGGACATCGATTTAATCCACTTTAGAACATAATGACGCACTTTCGGTCGAATCGATATGTGCAAAGCATTGACGCTTTGTGGAGAAGCTGTAAACGTGTGTAGGTCTGTGTTTTAATGGAGCCGTTCCAGTCTGTTTCCTGTTTCTTGGCCTTTTTGTGGGTTCCCAGGAGCAAAAGGATCTAGGTCCTGTCTCCCAAAATGAGGGTGAGCTGGAGTCTATGCACCTTGGATTAACTCTCCTGGAAAGCAATATCGGATTCAAACGTCTCCACCCCTTTGTCCATGTAACCCGTATCCATGGAGCACAACTGCTGTTGACAAGGCAGGCCTAGAGGCCCATAGCAGCTCAATCTGCCAGTCTGAGCCCAGCGTCAGCAGTGTTTTTGAGAGAGACCAGTAGGCAGGTTTAGGGCATGTTTGGTTTATGGGAGAAATGCACTCTCAGGGGGACCCCTGGAATAGAACTGGTTTGGGTTTCAGGGGTTCACAGCTAGGGTTATAAGGTGACTTTATTCCCAGCAGAGGGGTGAAGTTGTTTATATGTGAGTGTGTTCTGTTGGGGGTTTGGGCAGGTGAAGGGGGGGGTTGAGGTTTGCTGAGGAATCTGTCTGAGCATTCAGTGGATGTGTAGGACATCTCTTGCAGATCACAGCAGGTCTGTCTTCTGTGTAGCAGGGGAAGACATCTGGAAAGAGAGAAAAAGAGTGAGAGTGAGTGGTGAATGTCTGTGTTGACTGAGCAGGTTCTGGGAACTGACTCTGGTCAGTGTTGTCTGTAGTTACGGTCAGACAGGGACAGATGAGACTGAGACAAGATGTTCATCTTTCTCCACATCATCTCTACGGATTTAGAATGAATGCTGCCTCCCCTTTGGCATCCCCATGGCAATGTGACGCAAATATCAGACAAAAGATTCTGCCGTGCTCAGAAGTATGAACACGCTACCATCCCATTTCAATTGAGTCCTCAAACTCAGAATGTATTTTTTCACCTCAAATATTTACTAGAATAATAACGGGATCATTTCTTCATACAACAGTGAAATGCTTCCTTTACAAGCCCTTAACCAACAATGCTTTAAGAAGTTTTAAGAAAAGTTAGGGGATCCTACCCACCTTAATGTTGACCAGGTCACCAGCCATATTACTCTCTGAAAATGTCCGTTTTATTTGGTCACACAGCTCAGAGATCATTACTGTGGTCCTTTACTCCAGTGTGGTTGTATAGAGTTTTATTTAGAGATGTAACGGAGAGCGGTGAAGAAAATGTTCTCATGTCCCCGGCAACAGTCCTTAACTAAGCCGTAGGGATCGGTGCACATAGCAGTAACAATTTACATGCAGCATTATGCATGGTTCAAGATTATTTTTGTTTTCTTGTTCAGTTTCCAGAGACAAATCTCAGAGCTTCTGTTTCTGGTTGAAAGGGGAAGCGAGGAGGGAGGAAGGGAAGAGGGAAATGGGGTTCAAGAGGGTTGTGAGTTGAAGGTATGTGAGAATGTCTTGTCAGTCATTACTCCACTCTGCTGGACGTACGCTTGTGTTCGCGGCCAAGTCTGTTTTTCCCATTTAGGCTTCCACCTTCTCGAGGAAGAAACCCGATACTTTCATGTGATTTGGATTTTCACTTTGTTTGTCTTTGCAGTGGATATGTCATTCTTCAACAGGCCTGTGTTTATTTTTGATATCCTGTTTTGTGAAGAACATAAATAGACAATTGATTGGGACACACGCTTTGATATTTCTCACGGGAGAGGCTATATGGACACGCCTGGTGCTCAAATTGATGACGTATGCCGTGCAGCTGAGAGTCGAGTGGAGACGAATCGATTCGGTTCAGTCAGTCGTCCTGATGAGCCCTTCCCAGCTAGCTAGTTTATGTTGGCTAGCTGGCAACAACAGCAGCATGGCACTAGTTAAAACTTGAAAGAAAGTGATGCTTATTTCGATGGGCATGGGAGAAATAACTTGTAGTATTGGTCACCAGCTGGACTCTGGATGTCACCATGACATGTCAATTAGCTAACGTAACGACAAGCCAGTGTGAACGACCAGTGCAACAATGTTGTATCGAGGCCACTGTTGCTTCCCACTGGGCGGCAGTTGCTTCACCGTGCAACTGTATCACATGTCGCTGGCGGTAGCTAACGTGGCCAATTCATT
Organism: Oncorhynchus masou masou; assembly: GCF_036934945.1. Lineage (NCBI taxonomy): Eukaryota > Metazoa > Chordata > Actinopteri > Salmoniformes > Salmonidae > Oncorhynchus > Oncorhynchus masou. The sequence goes on from NC_088235.1 coordinate 57,722,489, forward strand.
CCATCCCACTTGATTATATCTCGAGGAAGGTAGCAGCCTACACGATAAATAACTTGTAATATTGGTAGTAGCCATCTGGATGTCACCATGATAGTCTACTGACTACTCAATGGGGAGAGTTGGCACTGCATGCCGGAAACACAATAACACAGGGGGCACAGTGTGTCCTGAGACTTGCTTGCCAAGCCCTGCTGTCCTGTAGTAGTTTAGAGGGAAGTAGCTAGATATTGTAGCTAATACCTGGCCAGGGTGACAGCTAAAGCCCAGTTGTTGCTTTTGTTGTCTGAAAAAAATGGAATGATTCTGAACACGTCCCAACTTTGGCAGACAAGTTTCACATTTTTCTGAAGTTTCTTGCGACAAGCATATCACTGCTTAACTGGGGAGGGCTCATTGGGACAATTGACTGAACTGAATCCGCTTGTCCCCAGTCAACTGTCGCTGCGCGACATACTGTACGTCATACGTTTTAGGCACCAGGAGTGTCTGTATAGACTCTCCCATTTCTCAGAGGAAGTGCAGTGATATCCTGTGGTCTGAAGTGCTTCCTCTTGGTCTGAATGTGCTTCGTCATAATTTGTAAAAAATTATATAGTGGCACTAATAAAAAAAGAAGATATAAATGGAAAAAATACAGTGACTGAGCCAAATTGTGATTCGTAGACAGACGGGACATATTTCTTTATTTCTCTGAACCCACACTAGACTACTTTTTTTTGCACAGTTCCTATTTTCATTCCCTCGCTGATTATGTCTCAAAGTCAGCAACACTTCGCATCTCGATAATGAAGTGTTGCTGCATTGTTTTGAAACGTTAGTAGATTGTTTACAGCCATCCCAGCTCAGTGTATTTGATTCATTTCTTTGGCCACAGGATCCGCTGCTCTGACTAATGTTTCCGTTTCCAACATTTTACAACACATTGAGGTGCCCATGCTAATGACAAACAGCAGACTTCGTGCAATGGAACTTTTCTCAGCTCCTGACATTGCAACAGAAATGTGGCTGCATACCTGTGGCTTTACCTTTGGATGCTTTCCTAATTCTAGCTCCTCTCTAACTTTCAGGGGTCTCAGATAAGGTGCGGCAGGGGGCGGGGGGGGCATGAGGTAGGAATGAGGGAGGTAGAGGGAAAGGGGGATACCTAGTCAGTTGTACAACTGAACACATTCAACTGAAATGTATCTTCCGCATTTACCCCAACCCCTCTGAAATCAGAGAGACGGGGCAGTTTGTAGACGGGGTGTTAATTATCTGAAACTCAAGCTTAGCGGCGGCTCTTCTGTGGGGCAAATAGGCCCGGCAGGAGTTTAGTTTCTGTTCTCCGGGCTGCAGAAACACTTCAAGGACTCAGTGCACATTGGTGTCCAACTGGTAGAGCTCCAGCATCAGGGCCTGGATACATTCTGTTATACGTGAAGTCTACCCCAGGCAGTGGCAGTTAGCTTGATCACCACTGACAGTCTTTTCTGCTCAAATATCCAAGTGGCAAGAAAAAGTATATGAACCCTTTAGAATTACCTGGATTTCTGCATACATTTGTCCTAACATTTGATCTGATCTTCATCTAAGTCACAACAATAGACAAACACAGTCTGCTTAAAATAATAACACATAAGCAATTATACATTTTGATGTCTTTATTGAACACACCATGTAAACATTCACAGTGCAGAGTGGGGAAAAGTACGTGAACTCTTGGATTTAATAACTGGTTGACCCTCCTTTGCCAGCAATACCCACAACCAAATGTTTTCTGTAGTTGCGGTCAGAAGGAATTTTGGACCATTCCTCTTTATAAAACTGTTGAACTTCAATTGGTGGACAGACATTCTCCTACAGAATGTATTGATAAATATGGGAATTCATTTTTCTGTTGATGATAGCAAGGTGTCCAGGCCCTGAGGCAGCAAAGCAGCCCCAAACCATGATGCTCCCTCCACCATACTTTACAGTTGAGATGAGGTTTTGATGTTGGTGTGCTGTGCTTTTTCTTCTCCACACATAGTGTTGTGTGTTCCTTCCAAAAACTCAACTTTAGTTTCATCTGTCCACAGAAAATCACATCCAGGTGATCTTTTGTGAACTTCAGACATGCAGCAATGTTTTTTTTCTACAGCAGTGGTTTCTTCCGTGGTGTCCTCCCATGAACACCTTTCTTGTTTAGTGTTTTGCATATTGTAGACTCGCCAACAGAGATGTTAGCATGTTCCAGAGATTTCTGTAAGTCTTTAGCTGACACTCTAGGATTCTTCTTAACCTTACTGAGCATTCTTCGCTGTGCTCTTGCAGTCAACTTTGCAGTATGGCAAGATCTAGGGAGAGTAGCAACAGTGCTGAACTTTCTTAATTTCTAGACAATTTGTCTTACCGTGGACTGATGAACATCAAGGGTTTTAGAGATACTTTTGTAACCCTTTCCAGCTTTATGCAAGTCAACGATTCTTAATCTTAGGTCTTCTGTAACCTCTTTTGTTCGAGACATGGTTCACATCAGGCAACGCTTCTTGTGAATTTTGTGAGTGTTTTTTTAAAGGTCAGGGCAGCTCTAACCAACATCTGCAATCTCGTCTCATTGATTGGACTCCAGGTTAGCTGACTCCTGAATCCAATTTGTTTTTGGAGAAGTCATTAGCCTAGGGGTTCAGATACTTTTTCCAACCTACACTGTGAATGTTTTAATTATGTATTCAATATAGACAAGAACAATACAATAATGTCTGTGCTATTAGTTTAAGCACACTGTGTTAGTCTAATGTTGTGACACATTTTACGGCCAATTTATGCAGAAATTCTGGTAAGTCCGAAGGGTTCACATACTTTTTCTTGCCACTGTAGAGATAAGACAAGGTCAAATATTGTTTGCTCATTCACTGTTTTCCCTTTCCAGATTTGTAGGCCTACAATTCAGGGCTGTTCCTCTTATAATTAAACCCAGGCTGTGTTTTGGTCTCTTTAAGCTGATAGGTTAAAGACCCAAATAGTTACAGACCTATATCCATCCTGCCCTGCCTTTCTTCGAATCCCACCGTATCTTCTCCAATGTGCAATCTGGTTTCCGAGCTGGTCACGGGTGCACCTCAGCCACGCTCAAGGTACTAAACAATATCACAACCTCCATCGATAAAAAACAGTACTGTGCAGCTGTCTTCTTCGATCTGGCCAAGGCTTTTGCCTCTTTCGTCTCTGTCAATCACCGGAATCACCGTATGTGTCATCGGAGGGCCTGTTGTCTGGACCTCTGGCAGTCTCTATAAGGGGTACCACAGGGTTCATTTCTCGGGCTGATTTTTTTCTCTGTATATATCAATGATGTCGCTCTTGCTGCAGGTGATTCCTTGATCCTCCTCTACGCAGACGACACCATTCTGTATACATCTGGCCCTTCTTTGGACACTGTGTTAACAAACCTCCAAACAAGCTTTAATGCCATACAACACTCCTTCCGTGGACTCCAACTGCTCTTAAACGCTAGTAAAACTAAATGTATGCTCTTCAACCAATCACTGCCCTTCACCTGCTCCCCGACTAGCATCACTACTCTGGATGGTTCTGACTTAGAATATGTGGACAACTACAAATACCTAGGTGTCTGGCTAGACTGTAAACTCTCCTTCCAGACTCATGTTAAACATCTCCAATCCCAAATTAAATCTAGAATCGGCTACCTATTTCGCAACAAAGCCTCCTTCACTCACGCTGCCAAATATACCCTCATAAAACTGACTATCCTACTGATCCTCGACTTCGGCAATGTCATTTACAAAATAGCCTCCAACACTTTACTCAGCAAACTGGATGTAGTCCATCACAGTGCCATCTGTTTTGTCACCAAAGCCCCATATACTACCCACCACTGCGACCTGTATGCTCTCGTCGGCTGGCCATCGCTTCTATAAGTCTTTGCTGGGTAAAGCTCCGCCTTAATCTCAGCTCACTGGTCACCATAACAACACCCACCCATAGCACGCGCTCCAGCAGGTATATCTCCTTGGTCATCCCCAAAGCCAACCATCCAGTTCTCTGCTGCCAATGACTGGAACAAATTGCAAAAATCGCTGAAGTTGGACTTACAGTATATCTCCCTCACTAACTTTAAGCATCAGCTATCTGAGCAGCTTACCTACCGATCACTGCATCTGTAAATAGCCCATCCAACTACCTACCTCATCCCCATATTGTTTTAATTTACTTTTATTGCTCTTTTGCACACCAGTATTCCTTCTTGCACATCATCATCTGCACATCTATCACTCCGGTGTTAATTTGTTAAATTGTAATTACTTCGCTACTATGGCCTATTTATTAATTGCCTTACCTTCTCACGCCATTTGCACACACTGTGTATAGATTTTTCTATTGTGTTATTGACTGTACTTTTGTTTATCTCATGTGTAACTCTGTGTTGTTGTTTTTTGTCACACTGCTTTGCTTTATCTTGGCCAACTGCCCTACCTGGTTAAATAAAGGTTAAATAAAAAAAATTGATAAAAAAGGTTATGGATTGTTGATGCCATTGGCTCTGTTCTTCAAGTTAAAAGGTAATACTAATTTGATAGCCCCTTTTAACGCTGGACTCAATGTGTTGTCTGTATCTGGCCAAATGCCAATCCTTTAGCACACATGGTTAAAACATTAAGTTCTCTCCTATTTATTTCAGCAATGCAACCAATGTATGCTCCTGGAGCTTCTGTTTTAATGACGTCTAGCACAGCAAGACCCCCCCCCCTTCTTTCTCCTGGTAACCCAATATGAAGAGGTATTGGCTCCACAAATCGACATCGCACCTCATTTTTGCGCTTGGCAGCAGAGTGGTTGGTTATGAATTGAAGTGGCGACTGAGCCTCCAACCCGGTGGTCCTAGGGGAGTTCTGATGTCTGTGCTTTTTCACATTACGATTGTGACATAGCTGGCCAAATGCATTTGTCTAACACAGCCCTGAAAGATGAGAGAAGTCATATATGGAAGGGGAACGTAACAAGTTTGTTTTGGTTGGTTTAAGAGCTGGAGGGATTATGAATGTGACTAATTGCCATGTAGAAGTCAAGCTGTTATTTGATTTTGACCAAATGATGATATATGTCATCAGCACACTGAGATATATGGACCACTGATGTCATGAACTGAGCCATCAAAGGCTATTTACAGTAAATCCATCATGTAAGCTTAAATGTATGCATAACACTCATTTGCAGGCATAACAAAATATTCCAAGCCATAGATATAGGGGAAATTATATATACACTATATATACTAAAGTATGTGGACACCCATTAAAATTAGTGAGTTCAGCTATTTCATCCACACTCATTGCTGACAGGTGTATAAAATCGAGCACCCAGCCATATAATCTCCGCAGACAAACATTGGTAGTAGAATGGCCTTCCTGAAGAGCTCAGTGACTTTCAACGCGCCACCGTCACAGGATACCACCTTTCCAACAAGTCAGTTCGTTACATTTCTGCCCTGCTAGAGCTGCGCCGGTCAACTATAAGTGCTGTTATTTTGAAGTGGAAACGTCTAGGAGCAACAACGGCTCAGCCACAAAAGATGTAGGCCACACAAGCTCACAGAACGGGTCCGCCGAGTGCTGAATCACATAGCGCATAAAAATTGTCTGTCCTCGGTTGCAACACTCACTACCTACCGAGTTCCAAACTGTCTCCGGAAGTAACGTCAGCACAATAACTTTTTATCGGGAGCTTCATGAAATGGATTTCCATGGCCGAGCAGCCGCACGCAAGCCTAAGATCACCATGCACAATGCCAAGCGTTGGCTGGAGGGGTGTAAAGCTTGCCACCATTGGACTCTTGAGCAGTGGAAACACGTTCTCTGGAGTGATGAATCATGCTTCACCATTTGGCAATCCAATGGAGAATTCTGGGTTTGGCGGATGCTAGCAGAGTAGCTAACACAGTAGCTACATGCAGTAGCTAACAGTCGTGTGCTCTATGGCCCACCATGCACACATGCCAGGGCTATTATTAGAGGCTGTAAGAGAGGAGGTACTGTAAATGAATGTCATTGTTACTAATCCAAATGTAGGTACTGGTATTGAGGTAACCTTTAGGTGGCAAACCGTTAAGACAGATTGAGTTAAGCTTTCCGAGATGATATCAAGACCTTAGCCTTTTATTAGGGGAAGTGGGCATGGTAAATAATCCGATCGCAATTGTTCCATCAGACAACAGGAAATCATTAGAGCCCTAACACATAGTTTCCCTATCATCTATCATAGGCTGTTTGCTCCATTAATTTTCTGCTAAGCATTGTATTTAGCTGTTCCAAGGCCAGATCCCTCCGATTAGACCCCAGCAGACAGAACTCTCCACCTCTGACAACACTAAACCCACGCGCCGCTTCGGGCCCCGGTCCAAAAACCACAGGATATGTCCAAATAACTCCTGATGATTTTAAACATAAGCAAATGAAATGTAGCTGCCATGTCCAAGCCACGTATTCAAATCACTCCACTGGGTTGTTTCCTTTGGCTGATGACGAACAGCTTAGGAAGTGCGTAGTGCATGACATATTGGTTTTCATGACAGAGGCCCGTGGACTTGTGAAGGTTATTTAACAGCTACAGTAGGGCCCTCTAGGGTTACAGTGGGAGCATCCTTGAGAAGGCGTTGAGGAGGCTTATCCGGAGTTTGCTGGTAAAAACTCCTGAAACCCAGCACGCATTTGCTCTGTGGATTTTCTCATTTTCCCGCGATCCCTCCCAGTTGTATAGTGAGTTGTAGTCTAATTCCTTTAGCGTTTGTCAGATCTGGCAGGTTTGAATACATTCTTCCTCCTTTTAATCTTCGATTTATTTGTGAAATGAACTGCAGACCAGTAGATGTGGTGTTTTGAAAAGGTTGAATGTTGGAGACCAGCTGCCCTCTACCTCTCCATTGGCATTCCTGTCTGTTCAAAGGCCTCCTTGTCTGGCAGTGAAGTCAAATAGTTTTTTCCCCCTGTGTCTCTTTTGTGTGCTGTTAGTTCATGGCCTTAAAGTCCAACAACAGTTAAATCTGTACAAAAGCGAACCATGCCAGCCTGAATGAAACTTGCAATTTGAACGCAAACCCACTACCAAAGAGATAGTTCGGGATTTTGACAATGAGGCCCTTTATCTACTTCCCCATAGTTTGATAAACTAGTGGATAACTCGTGGATAATATTTGCATGCAGTTTGATAGAAGTTGCTAACTAAAGCCATTGCTAACTAAGGTTAGCTCAATGACTGGAAGTCTACACCTAGCTGTTCCTGTAGACTTCCAGTCATTGCTCGAACACTAGGTCGCACTGGCTCGTAAAATGACCTCTAACTTCCTTCATACTGGACACAGATACATAAAAATTGGATCCACGACATCATCTGTCTCTTGTGAAGTATATAAAGGGCCTTGTTCTCTCCCGAGTGGTGCAGCAGTTTCATCACAGTGCTTGAGGCATCACTACAGTCCCGGGTCCGATCCCAGGCTGTGTCACAGCCGGCTGTGACTGGGAGACCCATGAAGCGGCGCACAATTGGCCCAGCATCGTCTGGTTTAGGGGAGGGTTTGGCTGGCTGGAATTTCCTTGTCCCATTGTGCTCTAGCAACTCCTTGTGGCGGGCCGGGTGCCTGCAAGCTGACTTTGGTTGGCAGTTTCCTCCGACACATTGGTGCAGCTGGCTTCCGGGTTAAGCGAGCAGTGTGTCAAGAAGCAGTGCGGCTAGGCAGGGTCATGTTTCGGAGGATGCATGGCCCTCAACCTTCGCCTCTTCCGAGTCCGTAAGGGAGTTACATCGATGGGACAAGACTGTAACTAGCAATTGGATATCACATAATTGGGGAGAAAAAGGGGTAAAAATAAAAACAATTATATGGACTTGGTCTTTTACCAAATAGGACTATCTTCTGTATACCACCCCTACCTTGTCACAACACAACTGATTGGCTCTATTCTCATTCATTTCTATGGAGAAAAAACCCTTACCTTCAAATCAAATTTGTATTTGTCACATGCACCGAATACAATAGGTGTAGACCTTACTGTGAAATGCTTACTTACAATGCTTACTTACCCAACAATGCAGAATTGTTTTTTTTAAGTAAGAAAATATTTGCTAAAAAGAAAACAGAAACAAGGCTATATACAGGGGGTTACCGTCAATGTGCGGGCGTACAGGTTAGTCAAGGTAATTGAGGTAATATGTACATGTAGGTAGGGGTAACGTGACCATGCATAGATAGCAAACAGCGAGTAGCATCAGCGTATAAAAGGGGGTCAATGCAAATAGTCTGCGTAGCCATTTGATTAACTGTTCAGCAGTCTTATGGCTTGGGGGTAGAAGCTGTAAAGGAACTAACCTTGACTTGGCTCTCCGTGTACCCCTTGCCGTGCGGTAGCAGAAAGAACAGTCTATGACTAGGGTGGCTGGAGTCTTTGATCCTTTTTAGGGCCTTCCTCTGACACCGCCTGGTATAGAGGTCCTGTAAGCAGGAAGCTTGGCCCCAGTGATATACTGGGTGGTACTCACTACCCTCTGTAGCGCCTTGTGGTCAGATGCCGAACAGTTACCATACCAAGTGGTGATGCAACTAGTCAGGATGCTCTCGATGGTGCAGCTATAGAACATTTTGAGGATCTATGGACCCATGCCAATCTTTTCAGTCTCCTTAGTGTTGCCGTGCCCTCTTCACAACTGTTTTGGTCTGTTTGGACCATGATAGTTTGTTAGTAATAACGACTCTTGTGTAGCTTGTGAGCATCATAGAGCAAAACAAATACTTTGTAACTCAAACTATTTTACTCAACATACATATTTGTAAAATAGACCCGGCCCCGGGCCACTTCAGGATCCACCCTTGTCTCACAAACACTGCTCTATGTATAAAATGATTTAAAAGTCCTAAATCACGCTAGCGTTACTGTGGCACTCATTGGGTTAAAACCAACGCTCAGTTCCAAAGGTCTGACAGTGCATTTCCAATGATTGTCAATTAGCAATTCAGGAAAATGTAACCTAGTATCCCGCAGCACTGCTGTTTAACCGCATTTTTGAATTATATAGTTTAAACTGTATGTTTCAAATGCTCTGGGTAACGTTTTCGTTACATGGGAACACCAACATTACTGCTGCTCCTTATAATGTACAGCAGCCTACATTTATAGTATTTTTTATCACTAGACATGCAAACTCATTAATATACTGCATGTACGCGCTTAAAAGGGTACAGCTAACTGAGGGTGTTCAGTCATTGGGACTGGATTCCACTGGAGACACAATTCAATTGTTGCCGTTTCACATCTATGATTTAAATAGAGAAACATATGTCAGTTGCTAAAAACAAAGGGAGATTTATGCACCCCTCCATTAAACCACTTACTGCAAAGGAGTGGAAGAGGAAGCCTTTCTTCTGCCCAGTCTGGAGGTTCAACTTTTAAATGTGTGCCTCTCCCTCCCGAGAGCAATTTGGGAGAATAATGGTAAAGTCAGGTTAATGGTGGCTTTTCTGGCACAACCACAATGGCGTCTTTGTGGTGATCTGCTGTAAGAGGCACTGCGTAATTATTTAATCTCAGGGCTTAGTGACGTTCTGTGGTCCAACAGTTGTTTGGAAAAATATTTCAGTCTCAACCCATTTTCTCTCTTTCAGACATTCCAGGAATGGTACAAGAAGAAACAGAATGGGATCGGGTTGTGAAAGACTGAACAGAGATGTTTTATTTGTGTGCAGAAAGTGAAAGGCAGGTCCTCTGCAACATAAAGTATTGCTTATTACATTGATGATTAACTTACACGGCATTTAATGATTTTCTCCTGATCTGGTATTGCAGTGTGTTTACATTTATCTGTTCAATGTGGTCACTTTCCTCTGCACATGGCCTCTGAAGCTATTACAGTATGTAAACCATGGAAGGAGACAGTCGAGGGCATTTAAATTGTGTACAGCATGCGGTGCCCCCACTCCCCCTTAGTTTATTGGCTCTTTACCTAAAGCTCTTTTCCCATGGCCTCCACATCCCATGGTAACTAACTAATGGAACCAGAGTTTGCCATGCATCGACACCCATCTCTTCAACCATGAACAAGCTAAATGACACATAGACAATGTGTCTGGATGTGTATGTTTTGTGTTCCATTGAAATGTATACACAATATTCTGCTTTTGTTTGACGACCAAAGCAATTTCACTCGTGGTGTTTAACGGTTGCCTCTCAGCAGTAGTAGAGAACATCTTTTCATGAACGTTGGCCTCCCCTCTTTTCACTGTGACGTTTTCTCATATCATGACATCAGAGGCATATGAGCCCCCCCAAAAAATCATTAGCGTCTTTAAAACTATGAGTCATGTTTAACAAGGCAACAACTCTACAAGGGCTCCTTGTGAACTGGTCTGTGAACTGTCACCTTTGGGTACACTGAGAGGATCGGGGAACCTCTGCATTGGATCTCTGTGGTTAGCATAGGCTCCCTCTGGCTTGCTGTCTACTGTTCTAGACATGCTGTCTTTTCACAAGGACTCTCCCCAGGACCAGTTGAAATGAGCAGAGGAAGGGGTGTGTGATGAACTGCTGATTTGTCTAGACGTGACATTTTTGTGTAGCGCTGGGAACCTGATAGGGCCGTTGTTAATCTTTATTGGTTCCCTGTGGACGGCAGAGGTGCAGGGAGAGGCCTATCCCATTCTTTCAAAGAACTAATCTCCCTCGCCTTTTGGACCGGTCATATAGTCATATTTTTATTTGGTTATGATTTTTCCAGATTTCAATAAGAAGAGGAGGTTTTTCTCTCAGTAGCTAGGTTTTCATCCAATTGGTGACAGATTTCCATACAAATATTCTCAAATTTCGTTTTTTTGCGTGAAAGAAAAACTGGGCATGATGAAGTAGTGCACATAAAAATAACTTTTGGGATTAAATTTCCATGTACCAAATAAAAATTACAAGTAGTACAATTACAAGTAAATGGGTTTTATCACATTTTCAACTCCACAGATCCTTATGTCACAAAACATGTTTTGTTATATAATGAATGTGCCCACTCTGGTCTTTGCACGTGCGATGTAGCCAAAAGCTCTCAGATTCAGTGTGGGTAGTTTATCTACATGATGAGAATCCTATATTAAACAAAAGAGCAAGATTATTTGTCAAATGGCAGCCAAGCATTGACCATCGTGTCACCAGAATAAGACCCTCAATATTTATTGGAAAGCAGCATCAAGTTCGACACCGTGCACTTTCACCGCCCTTTGAAATTCGTCATCATTTATTTCATCTGTAGCCTAATAAACTGCATGCTTTCCCGAGTTGTAGTGGGAGGAACACACAACATATCGTGTGACTCCAAGTTTACTTCGATATGATGGTTATTATATGATTATTTGCTCATAAAGGCATTTCTGCCACCACTGGTCGCATAACACATTTTACAGACTCAAAAAGATCCCACCTTGTCTAATGTATTTTGTTTTGTCGACATTTAAAAAGTTTACCGACGATTTCGCTGTTTCCATTAGGACTGTTGTGACATTTTTTTATCCAACATGTACTTTACTCACGTGAAAAGGTTGGATGGAGACCTGGTTAATGACAGTAAATCCCGCCCTATGCTTGAACAACTGCAACTGAAAATCCTTTATGTGCAAAAGGAAATTGGCAGAGAGCAAAATCAATTGACTGTTATTGCAAAGTATTTGTTTCCCCTCAAAATAATGATTTAAAAAATATATATTAATATGTTTCGTAGTATGAGCATTTTAGCTCTATGCGATTTATGCCCTTTAGTGCTTGTGGTAGAGTTCTGTTGATAATCCACATTTTATAATTTTCTGCCTAAAATAGCATCATTAAATTATCACCTGGCTGTGGCACTGACCCTGTTGTACTATTGGCTATTGAAAGTAGTGCCCCCTATTGGCTCTCCATCACCACTACCGGCAACAACCTTTCCCATGCGATCTTCAATACAAATGCCAACCAACCATCCCAACGCTGCTTTTAGATACTGTCTTTACGAATCTCAACAGCAGGAAGAGAACAAGCGTGTTCTATTTCAGCACTAGTGCCGCTGCATTCCATGCAATAGCATGGCTCCAGACTTACCACATCACCAAGCAGACTTTTTGAACGCTGCAAGGTTGTCAACCTAAAAATGTCCAATGAGAGTGACCCCTGGGTTCTGGCTCTATCTTGCATAAGGCTAAAACAGGCAGTGTTCTTACTGTTCTGGCACAGCACACTGTAGCCTTTTCCATTTAACCCTGTGGTTTCCCCTGTCTGGTCTAGTGTATTGGGAACTCTCCACTACCCTTAAAGTACATTTAACATTTGTGCCGGCCACTAGTGTGTGTTTACAAGGGGAATTGGAGAAGCATGGAATCCAGCAGATTGGCTCAGGAAGAGGGGGTTGGGAGGGTATTTTCAGCACTGGAATTCCATAGGTTATTCCTGGATCTATATCGCAGGACACGGATCGTCTTAAGATGGTAACCCACCTGCCGATAAGGCCTCAGATCCAGTGTACTCAACCGACTCAAAAGGTCATGTGAACTTAGCATCAAGCCAAGGAAATGAGAGTCTTTTTGAAGTTTTGAGTTAGTGTGGATGGTTATAAAAAAAGGCAGGATAAAGTGCTCAATTTACTGTTCACATACAACAAAAAGTTTGGGTTATTGATGTTGTATGAGGAGGTGATGCTGAAACTATCATTGTGCGGAAAACATTCTTTGCATCTGTTGTTGAGTTCAAGACAGACATACACTACATGGCCAAATGTATGTGAACACCCCTTCAAAATAGTGACCTCACAAGCTCACAGAACAGGGCCGAGTGATGATTTTTTTTTTTTTTTTGTCTGTCCTCAGTTGCTGTACTCACTACCAAGTTCCAAACTGCCTCTGGAAGCAATGTCAGCGCAATAACTGTTCGTCGGTAGCTTCATGAAATGTGCTTCCATGGCCGAGCAGCCGCGCACGAGCATAAGATCACCATGCGCAATGCCAAGCGTCAGCTGGAGTGGTGTAAATCTCACTGCCATTGGATTCTGGAGCAGTGGAAACGCGTTCTCTGGAGTGATGAATCACACTTCACCATTTGGAAGTCAGACGGACAAATCTGGGTTTGGTGGATGCCAGGAGAACGCTACCTGTCCGAATGCATAGTCCCACTGTAAAGTTTGGTGGAGAAGGAATAATGGTTTGGGGCTGTTTTTCATGGTTCGGGCTAGGCCCCTTAGTTACATTGAATGGAAATCTTAATGTGACAGCATAGAATGACTTTATAGACGCTTCTGTGCTTCCAACTTTGTGGTAACAGTTTGGAGAAGGCCCATTCCTGTTTCACCGTGCCCCTGTGCACAAACTGAGGTCCATACAGAAATGTCAAGACCGGTGGAAAGCCTTCCCAGAAGAGTGGAGGCTGTTAGAGCAGCAAAGGAGGGACCAACTCCATATTAATGCCATGATTTTGTAACGAGATGTTCCACATACTTTTAACCACGTAGTGTAACTAATCGCTCAAACTTAAGCTTAGTGTTGGGTAGATGCTTGCCGTCTGAATTATTATCAGTGGTGAGGGAGGGAGACACGCCCAAGAGTTTGCATGTGTAGCAGGCAACATTAGACCTCCATTTCCGACTGTCACCAGCTCAGGTCCTTACATAAGAAGGACAACAGGTGTCAGTGGTACTTGGACAGCATTTTGTCCGACTGAGGAGGAGCTCGGCGTTTGGCATGCTTCATATAAATGCGTCAATAAACTTCCTATTTTATGTGTGTCTGTATACATGCTGAGTGTGTTGACTTTGCCCCTTAGAGTGTAATGCTTTGGCTTCATGGCCCTTGTATTGTACAACTGGAGTGTTGTGGGCGCCATCACATGAGCTATTTTTGCAACGCCATGCCTCCCAACGTGCCTTTGGACCAAGGTTGTCTATAGATGTCCCAGAGCGGCCTGCTGGCCTAGCCAACAGGATGTGATGGTGAGCCCAGAATGCTGTTGGAATCTGAGTCCATGCTTGCTTCCCCGTGCTTACGTGCAAGGGGTTTAGGCTTTCGCCTCTGGAGCTGTTCACCCCCACAAGAATTATTGGAGCACCCCAAAATGTTTGCTCCGCCCATCAGTGACTCAGCCTGCGCTGGGTGGGCGTGTTTTGGCGAGCACCCCATCTCTTAGCGCTGTCCATGAGCTTGCAACCCAATGCTTAGTTTCTGGCTTTTTTTATTGAATTATACATTTTTTGGCTGCATATTGAAGGCTGGCCAGCACTTCTACACATAGCTCAGCACAGTTTCTCTAGTTTCTAGTTTCATAAGCTGCCAATATCCCTTTCCAGGACATTCAAAGCTGCAAATACACAGTCAGCACAGATCTAGAATGACTGTGCAATATGTGAAGATGTTGGCTTGCTAGGAGTAGACCCAGCCTGGGTAAAGGGATATTGCTGAAGTGGGTGTGGAGTGCAACTAACTGCTGGTTGTTTTTCAACCAGGGCCTCCTGGGTCGAGGGGAAAGAGAGGTCACAATGGGGATTCAGGTAGGTTTACTGTACTGTACCTGCCCTCCACTCTGCATTAGACTGTAGGCCTGTAATGGAACAGGTGAAGAAACATCATAAACCTAATACATTCAATGGAATCAGTCATCTCCTGTTATATGGCAACTCTGACAATGACCTTATTTGAGAAAGCAAATTAATATGTGTGTGGGTGTTTTTTGTTGTTGTAGGAATTTAGTATTTTTTTTTAGGAATTGAGTTTAGTGGGGGGGGGGGGGTTCTCAGAATTTAGTTTAGTGTTGTTTGGGGGGGAATTGAGTTTAGTGTTTTGATTCTGTATATTGTGATGAAGTAAAACTTATCTGAAAGGAACACATTCACCGCCCATTCTGGTTGGAGCCAGACATCTCCTTTGGGTTTGCCCCACTCAGGTTTGACATTTGCTTGTACTATAGTCTTTACTACAGGGTCGAGTCCAAAATAGCGCCTTCCCAGTAAGGAGAAGCTTAGGGAAAATGCTAGAAATTGCTAGAAAAACATAAAAATAAAAATAATGCAACCCTCAAAGGGAAGGTTTTGTCATCCCTGATTGCATCATCTGTTTTTCCTGGATGTTATTGCTCATGTCAGAATGATCACAGGTCTGTAGGAGTGGCCTGACAGTATCCAGCTGTCCGTTTGGAGAGTAATTACTTTCAGGGCTGTTTCTCTAATGTCTATGACAGCTTCTTGCAGTATAATAAGGATGTATTAAGAGTGACCTTCAGACTCTGTCCTCCTTCATTATGGTGTGGCTCCATGGGGTTCTAGGTGTCCTGAGCCCACAGGTTTTTTACTCCTCCTCACTGAGCAGACTACTTGTCCAGCTACAGACCATTTAACAGAGAAACCAACCATCATCTGCTTGCTTCCATTCCCATTTTTCACGTTGTTTTTAATGCGAACAGTCTGGAAAACCCGTATGATCCATTTTTCTCTCTCCAGTTCCACTGCTTGGCTTGATTGTTAATGGGAACATTCCCCCCGGAACAAATTGTCCTGACAGCTGTTTTTTTTAATTAACTCACAGAGTCCTAAACTAGGACCAGACAAAATAAGCCATTGAGAAGCTAATGCCGGTGATTTGATGTGACGTTAAGGGAAGTGATTTGTCATCAGTCATTTTCCTCACTGTCCTGTGATTGATGGGATGCCATCTTGTGTGACCCTACCTTGTTTGACCCGGTCTTGATTTTGGCAGTAATTGATTCTGTCTGGTGACTGAGGTCTTTCTGATGATCCCAACTAAAAGGTCAGAGGAAAGCGTGGTCATAATGTAAGAAATATACCTGCTCCTACGCTTTGACTACTGCTGGAGTATTGCCTCTGCGCCTGCCTTGTGTTTCTGATGAGAGTTGTAAAGTTTTATGTGACCTATCAGGGTTGTCCTTTAAAGAACTTCAACTATCAGTTGTTCTACTATTAGAAAGCATTGATTCCATTTGTATTTCATCACTTCTGGTATTGTGATTTGTAATACCGCTCATGGAGTCCAACGTAGGAGTGAAATAAAATGCTAATTCGGGGAATCATTTTTGAAGAACCAGTTCCCAGGATTTAGTAAGCATGCTGAGAATAGATATGCCATTGAAAGTGCTTCTTGTTCCAGGAGAAGACTTCATCTGGTTCCTGGAAAACTGCCTGTAATGTCACGTCGGTGTGGATGTCTCTCCACAATGGAAAAAGTAAATGCAATAAGTAGTGCATTCATCTCAGCTGGGTGTGGAGGAAGCTTTTGAGGAGCGACACCGTTTTGGCGTTGGGCTCAGTCTCATGCTACAGGCGGTGTAGTGTCATCTGGCATCTCCCTGGCCCAAGTTTCTCTCTCTCCATCCCTGTTCTCATCAATCCAGAAATTGCTAGGCAGACTATTTCCAACACTACCAGGGAGGGGAAATGTCTTAAGGCCAGGCAGGATTGTCTCATTGGAGGGCTGAGGGAGAGTCCAGCTCCCAAAATGAGTACTTTTATGCACCAAATTTCTTGATGTGACGCACAAAAAATATGACCTGCCTATATGCTCAGCGTATCCACAAGTTGTCTCAAGAGTGCTGATCTAGGATCAGTTTGACCTCTTAGGTCATAATAAACAAGATTTTTACGGACCGATCCTAGATCAGCACTCCCACTCCGAGACGCTTTGCGAATACGGGCCCAGTAGTCCCTTCTGTGTCTCTGAATGTGGTTGGGGACAAAGACAAAGAGCATGAGTGAGGCAGAAGCTGTCCCGCTGGGCACAGACGTCAATTCAACGGCTATTCCACCTTGGTTCAGTGTAATTTCATTGAAATGATGTGGAAACAATGTTGATTCAACCAGTGTGTGCCCGGGTAGGGTGGGTCATGATGGTTTGGAGGAACTCCCTTTACCACTTGACTAATAAAGTCTTCTATCCTTTCACAGAGACGATTTGTGCTTTGTCGATGGAAGTGGTGAAAAACCTCTTCTCCTAACTAAACTGAGATGTTTTGAGTCATGATTTTTACTGTTCTATAACTCAAATGCAGGAAGGTTGTCGAGGTGACTCATTGTACCGGTACAGAACAAATCCAAAGCAGACCACCACCGTACTGAAACTGAACTGAAGAACACTTGAAAAACTTTCCATCTCACATTGTCCTAACTCAATTTCTGTCATGACCTGATCAGTGTTTTTCTATACTGAATGACTAATTGAATCTTTCTCTCTCTCTCTTTTGCAGGACCTCCTGTAAGTAGAGCTGATACCTTGTGTGACCATGCAGAGAGTGGTAAAGTGACTGTGTTTTTGTGTTTGGGAGTGGTTTTTTGTGTGTGCAATGGGTATATGTAAGTCCTTAAAGGTACAGTGATATCTCTGTTTGATGGTACCTAATCTTGCCTAAATGCACCCTTTTGGTGCTGCTGTGTGGTGTGTTTGCAGAGACCTTGTAAAGAGCGGCAACATGATGGTTTTGAAGGCATATCATTGAGCATATCAAGGCAATTCGTTAAACATGGTCATTATAGTCAACTTGCGTTGTTTGTGGGGGTGGAAAAATTGTGGATATTCGTCAGTTAGTCAGTTACCCTTATTCAAATGTACATTTTAAGTGAGTCTCCATTTAGTGCTACAGCACATTAATTACAGCTGCCATCAGCTGCTAAGCATTTTAGTGGTTCAGCTCAGGGAAATATCAAGTGGTCTTGACATTATGAATGGTACATTTACACAGGGGTGTGAATGTTATTATGCCTTCAACTTAAAGTCACTCCTTGGAAAATATGAATCATAGGACCACTGAGGAGTGTTTAAAGGTACTTGCAAAGTCAGGAGACCAGGCGTGTTTTCCACTCAATCGTGTCTCTATTTGACAAGTAAGAAGCTTTGGGATGTCTGAGAGCACGTCTTCCCTGTCTCCCTTGTATCCTGCCAATACTCAGGGACCCTTAGCCATGTCAGCTTTAGCCTAGCGTCTCTCGGCTTACCTGCTGTGGGAGGGCAGGATGTATGGAACATCTTGGGCATGGGGCTAAAATTGGGCGTATCTGCGACAGCTGCATCCTGGTGCTGAGAGGGGGAGGAAGGTCGATGCCCAGCTTTGGGCCATAGCAGTGATTGATTGGTCAGCAGCAACCAAGCAGGGATGGATAGCCAGACCAGGGCCAGGGATAGCCAGAGACAGAAAGGCAGGCCTGGGAGGAGTGGGCTCTGTGGGTTTCCCGGAGAAACACTCACACCTGGGCGGCTGCTTTGCACACTTGATGAAAAGTTAATGGCTGATTTCCAGTCAAGTCAAAAGTAATGACTTAATTATGAAATTGCTAGCTATTACACGAGGATGAAGTTGATATCTATTTCTTATGATAAAAATAGATGCGTGTTTCACAGGGTAGGTATTCCTGTCACTTCTGCTTTCATTAAGTCAACAAAGGAAGGAAACTTTCCAAATGATTTAGTGGAGGTTTGAGTTGTGGTTGGAATCCTTTTGGAAGTTAAGTGCCATTATGTGCTGTGGTGTAAAACCTCTCCACTTGAAATGCATTAGCTATTCATACTAGAAGCACTCAGCTATACCGTAGAGACACAATAGCGCTACCACACAGGTCTCCTTGAACCTGCAAGTGAACTTTCATATAAGGAATAGCACTGGAAGTAATTGATTAAGTTACGTTTTAAATCACTGCTTATATATGAAAAGGGTATTTTAAGACATAAATAAATCACCAACATATCATCCAGGTCAAGGATTAATTGAGAATCTCTCTCACTGTGACTAAATGCCAGTGTATGTTTTCAGTAGTAAGAGGGAGCAATATGGCGCTTCCCCCTGTGTTTGATGAATCGCCTCAGTTCTTCTTAACACGCAGGTCCAGACGATCTGTATAAATACTCTTAGCCTCTATTTACATTGGGATATTAAGCTAACGCAATTACCCCATGTGATTGCAACTGTAAAATGACATGAAATTGGTGCTTTCCTGTTCCCCCCGAAACCGAGGGCCTTGGTCCTTTTCAAAATATAATACTCCATCATTCATCATAGGTCATATCACAGGCGCTTGGCCTCGTGCATTTAACACACTCTAAAACAATCAGCGTTGATGGGAAACTCCTTCAGACTCAAATGAAACTGAACAGCATAAGAGCTCTCCATCGCTCCACCGTTCTTAAGCTCAGATTCAGCGCTGCTCAACACACGCAGTTGACACGCTATAAGTGTACATTTGTCTGAGAAGGACATATTGTTGAAAATGAATTGCTAACAGACCTGTTTTCCAGAAACTAATTTGGTCTCCCCTTTTTGTGGCCTTTTTTTGTCTGCCTTTTGGTTAAATTACAATCAGTTCAGATCTACAGTAAAACAAACCACTCTCCCACACCTCCACCCTTACTACTAAAGGTACAGGCGGGCCCCAGGGGCCACGGAAACCCCCAAGGGGGGGACCTCTCATTCGTCTACCAGCACTCGGCCCAAATGGGAGCCACATGTGCCTGGCGTAATTCCAATGAGGGGTTCCTTTCGGAGTTAGGGCCCCTGACCCCTGCAGACAGCCCACAGAGGCCCTGTAGCAGGCAGGCAAGCAGTCAGGCACCCATGTGCAGTATGTTCTCACTTAGCACCTGGCCTTGCACCTCACCTCAGCACTGCCCCAGACCTCCAGGGCCATGCAAGGTGCTCCACAGAAGCGCTGATCATTATGCTTCCTAACAGCAGCAGCTTGATTCACTCCCCTGAGCTTGAACATCTATAAAATCTAGCTTCACTTAAGTAGATCAAATAGAATTATGATATGAGATGGGGGAGTGTGTTAACATCTCTTCCCTTTAGGATTGTTGATGGACTGTTGATGCAAGATTCATGACTTCCCGGCCAATAGTCGCCCACGCGCTCAGTATAGGGAGAGGACACAACCATTACTCTCGTTGGCTTTTCAGGGGAGATTAGAGTCAGAATGTCAGTCTGTAAGCCATATAACTCCTCCATAGACATAACATACTCCTCTGTGGACAAACAATGGCCAGTGACTTTGGGAAATGTCAAGGGTTCCTCTTTCCGTTTAACCAGTCGTTACCGCGGTGTCCTTTACTGATACAGCACGGATAAAAGAGATGTTGATTTCTGTTCCCTGAGCTCACCGAAAACAAAACACTCAGTGTTGGAGGAAAGGTTCCTTTCTCCTTGAACATGGCAATATTGAACACTGTATCGGACATCCTCATGGCTTTGTTGGTTTGTGAAAGGCGCTGCGCCAAAATCATTTTTTCCCATTCAACTTAGTTAGCCACCAGCTGCATAAAGAGCTTTACGTAGATGAATCCATGGCATGCCTTCTCACAAGACCTATCTTTGCATGTATTTACAGATTGATTGAAACAAATGGATGTCATTGGATGTTCTTTAATGTTGATGAGAATCTACCGTATACTACAGATAATTCATAACTTAAACAGCTGTGGTATATGATTGATCCTCGACTTAAAGAAGCATGCTATCGTCTCTTTCATGTCAATGAGGTCTCTCAGACCAAATGAAATGATGTCATGTTTTATTTGTTTTGTCTTTTGTTGTGGAATGCGGCCTTTGTTTTCTTTTGTGTCTGCCTGTTATAACTGAACCTGACAGAATACAATGAGCACAGACAACGACTTTTTGACATACAGTATTGGATACAATCCAAATACTCTGCAATGAGACAGTTCAATAATGACATAATACTGTCGATAACGCTCCAAAAACCATTTTATTCTGGCCTGGCTCAGTGTGATGTGAACTCTCTTTGTAATAATGTCACGTTCACTTTTTATGTTGTACCCATTTCTCTCACCCCTTTTCAGGGTCCGCCCGGACGATCAGGCTTTCCGGTAACTGTCTTTTAACTTCTGTCGGTCTGTGTGTTTTGAGATCTCTCTGATCTCTCTACTGAGAAGTTGCTTTTGTCCCACAAAAAAAAATGTTCCTAATCAACAAATGATCATTGGGGGAAAAAATGCATAGATGGACAATCAACCAATGAGTGAAAATGTGATTATGACAGCTTCTCAGCTAAGATACCTCAGAGATATCTCCTTAACAGAGAGACTGAGTGCATTGTATGCATACTTATACATTCCTCTTGTGTGATTGTAATGCCTTTATAGACAAACGGTGCAGCCATTCAATAAGATGTACAGCAGTCTTTACTAATACATTTAGATTGGACATATCATTTGCATTGAAAAGGTTATGCCCCTTTTCATGAAAGAGTCCATTAGGAACCCACTTTTATAAGAATGAGAGACCTCCACCGAGCATCCCAGACACAAGTGCAGTGGTTTTGTTATCACCTCAGGCCCTCTTTTGCCTAGCTCTTTGCTTTACTGTGTCCCTGTCAGCTTCCTGGTTACCCAGCTCTAACATGACTAACGCCCAACCAGTCAAATCCACATGGTCTCCATCATAGCATGGCAACAGGAGGCCGTCTTAGAGCTGACCTTTGACCCCAGCTGCCAGTTCTAACCTGTGAACCCCCCTCAGTCCTGTCAGGCTCACTGGTGAAACAGGCCCATAAAACAGTTTGAAGCGGAAGAGAAGGCTCACAGGGTGAGCTTTTTCAAGGGTTTTGTCAAAGTATGGACATGATAAGTTCCAGGATTTTTGATTGATGACACTGTCAAAGAACTGGACATTTTATTACAAGTGCTCTCCTCTCTTCTTGGAAAGGATGTGGTTTTGGAGGGGGAACTTGTCTGCATATAAATCAGTAATGTCTCCCCTTTTTCCATTGAGTGTGGTATATCAGATGTGAGTTTTGAACAAAAGAGCAAAACCACCTCGCGTGATGTTGGAACTCTATACGGTCCTGTCACGCTAACACTTCACTATTTTCTACTCTCTACTTCAAGCCTGCTATATATTCATTTCACAATTTCTCCATGCAGCTTCCACTAACTCATTCCCATTGATTCATTATTCTACAATGACAACCGTCACGTAATTATCACATTACGCCACAAACTCTTAAGATGAGTGTTGACTATCATAATACTTTTAAGCCCTATACATCCTCCTTCAGTCATGCCTCATCTAAAGTAATCCGCTGGTCTGAGTGTGTGTATACTGAAGCAGCAGCCGTGCAAGCGGTGGTGAGTGGAGCCGCTCCGTGGAGTGAGAGTGTGCTGGGCTCGGGCCTATAGTCCAGCTGAGTCTCATTACTCCTGTTAATACACTTGTAAATCCTCCTGCAGGGGTGCGGGTGTGTGTGTGTGTGTGTCCGTGCGTAAGTGCACGGACATGCATCCATGCTTGTTTGTTAAGTGGGGGGAGGGGGGGGGGGTCAGCAGTGTGGTCAGGGACCAGTGAATTTAAGACTGCCGCAGTCCCAGCAACTCTAAATCCCAGGCTGAGAGTGACAGGTGGGAGGGGGTCAGAGGGGACAGGGGGTGGGGAGGGGGGTGGGGTGGAAGTGGTCGCCTAAACTCTTGTCTTTTTTTAGGGCAACGGACTTCAACAATAGAAGGAAAACACAGTGGGGAATAGAGTAGGGAGTGATTCGATTTCTGTCTGAGATCTCTCGGAATGCTGCCTAGTACAATAACAGACTTGGCTCTGCGCGGGATAAAGTTTAGAGAGCCAGCTGTTCGTGTGATGCTCGGGAATCAACAGTTTGAGCGAAAGCTGCATTAAGTGAAATAGGAAATGACTGATTCTGCTCCTTATAAAGGCATAATACTGAATATAGGGAAATGTTGAGCAGGTATGATATTACAAGGCCTTGTCTTGAATCAGAACCTTGGAGAGGGCATATAGAGCCCTGCCTTACGCCATGAAATCTCTAGAGACCTGATAATGATGTTCCAGCATGGGGGTCATTGATTTGAATCACAGCGAGATTTGAAATAGTTGCCTTTCTACATAGCTGTAGCGGTTTGTTTTATTAACAATCTTTTCTTTTTTGTTGTTGTTATGGGGCAACTATTTCTCTTTATTTTATTAAAAATAGCCGTCACCTGTGGGACTCGCTAAAAGATAGTCAGCTTTATATTGATGACCACCCATGTTAGGTTAGTACTTAGGTCCATACTATGTTGAGGGGGGTGGAGAGAGAGTGGAAGTCCAACCCAGGCCTCTCCACCCAACATCCCTCACAGATTCAGGTATCCAGCACATGTTGTTTTTGCTGTGCGTTGTAACGACTTATGGGGCTGACCCCAAGCTGGTCAGCTGGCAAACCTCATCTCTGACAAGCATCTGATGTTTAAGTGACTAAGGGAAAGTTACACAGTATATTTAGTGAGTTCTGACATAATGTTTCCCTTTTATGAACCATTTTGCTTCAAATCCTCTCTGATGAGGCTTGTCTTCTGACCACCGTTGGTTCACTGCTTCACTGACTTATTCCAATGTCTGGCATACAGTAGCTAACCATGAGGAAACCTACAGGTTTGAGCATGCCTGAATCAAAATAGCTCAACCTACCAGAATGTTTGTGAATAGTTCCAAAGCTATACAGTGGCTTAACTTTACCACAGTTGATCTCTAAGGCCTGACTGTCTGCCATCGATTTAAACACACACATGATCTGTGTTTGCTGAGAAGAGCATAATATGACATTTTGATGGCATGATAGGATGAAAGCTAAAGCTCACGATTGGCAAAGTTAACCTGCTGGCTGTGATTGTCGTAGTTCTAGAAGATATCATCCTTGTTTACCTCTTTCCTCTTGACTTTGCGTTGCTTATTAGGGTGACAAAGGAACAATGGGAATTCCTGGAAGAATGGTGAGTGACATGATAATGTGCAACCGAGTAATGTGTAGAAACAGTCCAAGGGACATTGACCAAATAGAGGATACTTGAGTAATGTCTTTAAACTTTTCAAGAAAAGACTGAAGAGAAAGGGCACCAAAGGTCAGGCTATAACCAGATAAAGGTTCTTCTGAAATGTTCTGACATTTCTGACATTCTTTATTAATCAATATGTTGTTTTGTATATGCATGTGTAATTATTATAAGGTTTAAAATTGCCCATTGCAGATTGCAACCTTTGGTGCCCGTTCATCAATTATTCAAACTGACGTATCGGAGAGTATCAAGATATATGAGGATTGGGTTGGGTATATTTTGACATAGCTAAAGATGTGTAGTTGTACTGTAACTTGACATGTTTGCATAATGCTGAGAATTCAACTTCACAAACAAGGCTCTCATATCACCTAATATTTGCACTTATAGTGTGTGGACATGGCCTGCATTTAAAAGCGTCACGTCATGCTTATGACTGCTTCGAAAGTCATTTAACAAACATTGTATCATGTTAATGGAGCTGATCTTGTTAGCTGCGTACAAACATGCCAAATCACTGAAATGTCATACTCAAATATCTCAAAAGTCACAGATCAGAAAATGCTCTATTGTTGTCTAATGCATCATCCAATATTCCATTAATCCCCCTCCCCTTCCCACTCTCTCTCAAACGTGTAGATTTCAATTCATTCATTCATTTATTAGAACATAATGATGTTGCTATAAAAGCCAAACATTTTCGTATCTATTTTTTTTTGTATTAGAAACACAGTTTCCCCATATTTCATATCTGTTACGTTTTTTGGCTTGATACATATTCACATGTTTTTATTATTCCGCGTGTAAACTATATTTTGAGGTTTTTGGAATGTGGAATTGCCACGAGACATTCACACATTTGTTTTATTTTAAAGACGAGAAAAACAGTTTGCACTGTTTGTGGCCTGAAAATTCTGGCTTTAAAAACACTCCCTCTCCAACGTGGGTCTTTCTGCAGCATCGCTCCAGCTGTGAAGCCCATGCAGAGCACTTAATATTTCACACAGTGTAGAGGAGTTAAGCTACTATGTGGTCCTCAAGTACCTCCTCAAAGGAAGTCCTATTTTTCTGTCTTATCCCACGCTCCCAGCTCACTGCCTCTCCCTTTCCTTCAGTCACTACTACTTCTGTGAGAAAAGTACGTATCGACACTAGACAGCTCCCCGTGGCCCTAGACTTCAGCCCAGCCAAGCCCAGCCTCCTCTCCCCCCCTCCCCGCCCCTCCCCTTGACCACTTCTGAGGCTGATGCATGCCCCGTGTCTCTCTGTGCCTGTCTAACCCCGGTTCCTCTCCCTCTCTGTCTCTCTCCTCCTTCACACTTTGCATGCGACTGTGTCTGCTGTGACTGACCAGGGGATAAAAGGATACGCAGGGGAGAAGGTAAGTGTATAGGGACGTCAGTAGGAACAGCCAACCTCCAAAGCCTGCAGGAGAGAAGGCAGGGAGAGAGGCTTCAACAGGCTTAGTGGTGATGGTAGTGGTTAGAAGCACACACTTGTTCACTGTACGGTAGTGTATGGAGGCAATAGTTGATTTATTTCAAGGGCCCTGGGTGTTAGGGTCACATTCTGGAAACCATTTCCCACCCAGGTTGGATTACCTGTGTTTTTTCACTCAATGAAACAGAGTAGCAAATAATTGTCACATAAGATTCTCAGAGTTCTAATTTAAAGAGCAATTGCCCCTGAAAGGCCATTTTCAAAATGAGAAGTAGTTTGTCTGGCATCGATATGAGTGAGAAACATTTTATTCTAGTGTCAAAATTGTGTGTAAATAGCATAATTTTGGTCATAAAGTCATTATCGTCCCAAACAGAGCTTTGCGAGGTGATAGGGGGGGGAAGAAGGTTAAGGAACAGTTTTCCTTGGGTTGGGTTTATTTAAATATTGCCTAGATGCGCCCAGCTAGATGTGCCCTTAATGCCCATGGTCAATTTGGTTTCACATTCTATAAATAACCCTACGGGGCTAGTTAGGGACTATCTGTAAAATGCACGATGTACATGAGAAAATATTTTTAAATGTCAATAGCTCCTAATTTCAACGACTTGAAAACCACATACATATATTGAAAGCATTTAATGAGCAGTGGTTATTTAGCAAAATCGTGGGATGCATGTCAGCAAAGCCACTACACAACACTAAACAATACATTAATTGCACTATAACGGTGACCAACGGTGACCACAACCTGTTAGGGCCTACATAAAGCTGTACCAACAGCAGAGCTTTCTTTTCAGCATCATGGAGTGAATCCATACCACTGTTACACCTGGCTATCAACGGAGCCTTGTCTGGCAGCGAAACAGTTAATTCAGCCTCATTTACTGCCTTTTAAAAAACATAGCTGATATACCTGACTTGCTTAAACAGATGTGGTTTCTGCTGATAAGTGAGATGTACAAATTATTGCATAAGGCACTGAGGAGAAGATAAGAGGCAATCCTTATTTTTTTTACAATATTCGATGATTATATTTCTCTAAAACAAGCTATAGGCTACATGTGCACCTCCAAGTCAGAACAGTAGCCTAAGTTATGAGGGGGAAAGGGACCAAATTATTAGGGTGAGGCACATGGGCTACTAACATTTTACTACACAACATACACTTAGTATAACTTTCTTAGCTACAGTATACATTTTTGGACTCACCTTGTTGGGCTGTGCTCATTTGAACAGGAAGATTGCATGGTGGTCATCAAACTTTGTCATCAAAGTCTGGCATTTTCTAGATGTATGGTGTTTTCAAGACAACTGGGAACTCAGGGGAAAAAAACAAGGTTGAATCATTACGTCAGCGATCTTCAGGTCGGAGCTCTAGAAAAAGGGCAGAATTCCCGACTTGTAATTCCGAGTTGGATGACTGTATAAAAGTTATTTTCCCAGTTGGAGCTTGTTTTATTGAGAGTTCCCAGTTGTCTTGAACTCACTGAAGGCTGACATTTCCCAGTTCCGAGTTTCCAGTTGTTTTGAATGCGGCAGAAGTCATGCCGGATTGACAGCATGGCCAATGTATTCAACGTTTTCTGGCCCATGGTGTTGAATGTTTATCCTTTTAAGCTTGGAAAGAGACCCTTAAACCCAGACTTGGACCACACACCCACTCCACTGAATAGCAGGCGAGCGATTGCTTTGCAACACTTGTAGTTAGCAACTGATTCCTTCTAAACCACCCATTGTTGAATTTGCAATTTCCAACTTGTTGTGTAATGTTTATGTCCAATGGCCGATGAGCACTGATACGTTTTATCTATAATTTCTCTTCATATGACAAGGATTGAAAGGATTTGCCAGTAGATTGTCGAGTTGATTCATGACGATGACTGCTTGTCCAGCTTTCTAGTTAAGATTTTGAAAATATGATGTTGTTGTCAGTCCAATCAAAGCTACGGTAGATATAACGTGATTTGACGTCATTATATCTGTGGCCAATGACCTTGAGCCATCTTGGATGGGCACTTCTAATGTAACTATGGCAGCACACAAGGGGCTTGGATATTCGAGCTCCCCCTGTCGATTTTGTGGTGATGTAGTGTCCCCATGAGTGACAGAACACTGAGCCAATCACGGCGTAACTAGAGAACATTACCAACCCCTACGCTTTGTATTTTCCGCTGGCTGTCCCACCTCCACAGAAAGCACTGAACTAGGCTGAAACACCTGCCTTTTGGAGCTGCCTTACTCAAGAAAGCAAAAAAGAGACCATGTTTGTACACGGCTTTATTAACTCAAATGTTTTATTTATTTTTTACACTGTTTCAAACTGATATGTGACACCTATTAATGCCAAAATAACATGCAAAAAAAGACACAAAATAAATATAATATCCCACTATGTCCATGGCGATGCGTTCAAAGGGCACCCCAATGATCGGTTGGGGGACCAGCGGATTTCGGAAGTGTGCTTTTGGGGGCAGTGATTTGACACTCTTGGCAGCTGCGACAATATTCTTCCACGCCCATCCTCATCCCAGGCCAGTGGAACCGGGCGGTGATCCGTTCCCGGGTCTTCATCATTCCCAGTTGCGCCCCCAACAGATGGGTGTGGGCCAGTTGAAGAACAATTCCCACGTACTGTTGGGGCAGCAACAGTACCTCTCAAAGTTGATACAAAAGGTTATTCTTGATTTGGAAATGGGGGTATTGCCAGTCACTCACCCCTGGAAGTAGCTGGCCATCTACCGCTATCACTTGGGCTGCGGCAGTTTTCAAGTTCGGATCCTCCCACTGGGCAGTCCCGAACTGTCCCCTCAGTTAGCCCATGGCGGGTGTCTCGGCTGGTCCCTCAAAATCGATGAGGGGGAGGATGGACTACTCCTCCATTTGTTCACCAGAAGGGTTGGGTTCTGACACCCCCTGGGACTCCAGACCCGTAGATACAGGTTTGTCAACCACTTGCTTCCGGGCTGCGCAGGCGACGGGTCGTCCTCGCTCTCGTCTCTCGCCAGCTCATACCATTTTTCCTCAGCTCGTGCCTCCACAGTGCCGCGGACAATCTCGTCTCACGAGAAGGGGTACCGGCAACTCCAGGATGGCACCCACCATCATCTGGCAGCTCCCTTGTGGTGTCACGATTTTGGCCTGTACGGTCAGATACCACTTGGTGTCACCGTGGACAAAGGAAATGAACATCTCCCCACCACGTTTGGTCCCCTGGGCCAGCAGTCTCGTGGGTATGAGCGTAATCACACTCCCAGAGTCCAATAGTGCTTCGGTGTTGTGTCTGGTGACTTTCACCGGGACACCTCCATCGTGTATGTGGGTAATCAAGGGGCTGATTGCTCACCAGCTGGACTAGTCCCATAAAGGCACCAGAAGGGCAGCAGATGGAGGTAGGGACTGGGGAAGAGAGGTGACTACACTCCCGTATAGTCACGCTCAATACCAGAGATAATGGAGGGACATCGGTTTCGTTCCCCACAGGATACAGCAAGACCCCGGAGCCCAGAAGACGGTATCCCGGAGGAGATCTATTCTTTTCTCTTTGTTTATTATTTAAATAAACACCCTTGAAACCGAGCAAATAGAATTCTGTCCGTGTCTGATCTGTGTAAACGTCTTAACCAAACACCCTGGTCTGTCACAATATATATATTTATATATATTTATATATTTATATATATATATTTGTTTTAATTGAACAGGTGCCCCACCTGCCCTGAATGACGGGTGGCCACTGTTAATGAGAGAACTAAAAGATGTGCAACATGCAAACATTTTTCCATTTACATTGTGTAATTTATTGATGGTCCCTAACTATCCCCAGAGATAGGCTATCCAATGTCAAACCAACTTTGCCATGGTCGCACACCAGCCCAGCTGAAGCTAATTAGCGAAAGAAGTTGGCTAGCACTATCCTAAGTGACTTCAAGACACAAGACCTGGTTGGAATTTTTCAAGTTATCTACAAGTGGAGTGACTATAACTGTGTATTTTTTTGGCAGAGTGAATTTACAAACGCTTGCCACGTGCGAACACACACTCAAGACACCCACATTAAACCCCCACTATTTGCTGGTTGCTAAAATTCTAATAATTTGGCTCATTTCAGTTTATGTGACAAAATAAGCAAGTATAGTGTAGAGAATCATTGTACCATCGAAACCGCTGTGAAATATATTTTCCATCACCCAAAATACTGTATTTTCAGCTGTTTTAAGCTGGTGTACTAAACTGAAGGTAAAAGACGCAAAAATTAAAGAATGGGAAGCATAGAAATAGAGCATATAGAACAGGTCTACTGCTTCTTAGACTTGCTTTCAATGCGAATGACAGATCTATAACCCATGTGAATTTGGTCGGGTTGCCCAAAAAGTTACATATTACAGCTTTAAGGCTCCCTCTAGAAAGTTGAGAGACATTTATTGAGATCATGGTATACTCCAGATAAACTAAGCAGATTCCACTAAGATGTAGGTTTCAGAACCCTACCTGAAATTATATACACTGATGACCAATCTGCATTGGTGGTGGTGCATTGCATCACCATGAAATCTTATTTCCACCTCGAAGTTCTCAATATGTGTTCATTCCCTCAGATGGCCTATAGTAATCTGACCATGCAGACTTTTCCAGTCTACTAAATGGCCACAGTTGCAAAAGCGATCAGATCTGCCCTCTCTTTTGTTCCAATCAAAGCCAGAGGCAACAGCTTTTTGGATTCACTTTCATCAAACCTGAGGTGATATGGGATGTGCAGAGCTGAATGTGCGGCTAGAGGAGAAACATGCGTTGCATTCTTCACTGTCATACTGTAGAGAGTAGCAAGCTAGCCAAACAACTTCAATATGGCTCAGCTAGTCTGCCTGCCGGCGGAGAACCTCAGGAGTTATGGGTGGACTTGTGAGGAAACAGAAATAGTAACCAAGACTGTAAATGTAGAACCAGACAACGGCACTGGCTTTGGGTGCTCCCAACAGATCTGGGTCCAAAACAATCCAATAGCTTAGCTCATATTTCTCTGCACCAATTGTTTTAGGAGTGTAATATTGTGGCCTGTATCCCCATGTGTGGTTAGCTCTGGCTGCCAGGAGAGAGGATGAAGAAACACAGGGGATAGACAGGGAGGCTTGACTGCAAATCGTCATTAAATATGAAAACATCCTCTCCAGAACAAAGACAGAGAGCCAACACAAGGGGAACCTTAAAACAAATGAGTTCTGCGGGTTTCTGGGTGGGCCGTAATGTATGGGGCAAGTGACTGGCAGAAGACCAGAGAAAAGGAAAACCATGATGAATTGGTTAAAAGCAGAGAGAGAGAAGCATTCACCCAAAGAACACTTGCTGCTGGCTTCATGGGTATGGGAAGATTTAATATGGGAGGAAATTACATCTCAAAAGGCTGTCTCTATTCTTGGTGTTTCATAGTCCTGGGTTGTAAACGTCTGTGTTTGTTCTGAGTGGTTTCTGGTCTTAGTCATGATTTTCGGCCTCTTGAGATTGACCCTTTCGAACACCAGTAATCTGACCACTCTAGAAGGGCATCTGTAGATCTTCACTTGTCCAGTCTGTTGGATCTCTGTAACATGGGAGGAACTGTAAACCCCTGAACTATAGTAGATTCGAAGACCATTTTTCTCAGTGGTTTGCCTTTTGGCCACTGTGAGGCACCATCAATCCATCTTCTCCAGTAGCGCTGCGAGGCGACAGCACCTAACCAGAGTGTGAAAACAAATACTTCCCGTCCCTAAGTAGGCATTTGTTGAGAAACATTAAAATCACCTGCATTTGTGATGGATGGTTGGGCAATCAAAGATGTCCCAGTGATAGGGTTTCTGGGGCGAAAGCTAATTAGGGAAAGTGCTGGAAACCCGAGCCGGCCCCGTCTGGCCCAAGTAGTTTCTGGGATTGTGTTGCGAGGGTCCGTAGGTCTGTATGGACGGGGCTGACACTGTGCAAATCACCCACTTTGTGCCAGAGGAGCCCAGTGAGTTTTCTTGTGTTTGCACAGCAGTGCTGCTGACCTTCTGAGCGAGCGCTGCTGTCGAAGGTTTAAAGTATGCTTCTGAAATTTGAACTTTTGACTTTGCTGAAAACGTATAGAAATATGTTCTAAAGCCTCTTCGCCTGGAACGTGGGAAAGACTAGGTGTGCGTGTGTAGGAACTAGACGAACTGTATGTGTTACATATGTTAGTGGCTATTTTTTAAATAATTTCCCTCATTTACCATTTTATTCATGTACAGTACATATTATACAGAATTACTAAGCAGAACATCTGGTTAGCTGGATAGGACTAGGGGAGAGGTATTATTCCATTATTTTGTTCCACTGTTGGTGCGTCTTCTCACATTCTGTTTATCTGTCCATAGGGAGCGCCAGGGGAGCCAGGCCTGTCTATCATTGGGCCACGAGGACCTCCTGTAAGTGTCTTCACCTCGTCTTACACCTAATAAACCTGTGCATTACCTGTACTGTTAACTGCTGCTTTCAATTCTCCTTTTCAATTCATACGTCTTCACTTCAATGGCTCATGGCCTGCCACTCTGAATAAGCCTGGCATGATTGTAATGTCGTGAATTTGTCAACAGCAGTTATAAATGAAGTTATCTTGTGAACCCCAGACTCATGACCACATAGCAGAAATGTCAGAGATTCTACATGTCTGCCTGTCAGGACTTTCCAGACCAAGGATGCCATAGCTTTGATTTGCCTGTGATTTGCCTGTGATCTGGATCATTCTGTATTTCATCAGGATGAGAAGCGAAGACATTCCTCCACCTCTTATACTGAATCCCAGACACCAGAACCCAATGGGACCTATTGTATTAAATCATTTGTTTTCCTGAGGTGAAATAAGTGTTCTTCCTGCTTCAACAGCTTTCTTCCCCGTTTTCCTTCCTTTTTTATCAGTAGACAGACAATAGAGGTACTGCGTTGCACCTCAGTTGTGCAATATCCTGATTATGCTGTGAAGAATTGGACATGTTTTAATTTGAGGTTTTCTTGTTCCGCCCTGGTTTTTGGACAGCAAGGTTCAGACGACCTTATTGTGGAGCCAATAGACTGGCTGCTCATGAGGAGTAGACATCTGTTTTCCCAATTGACAATTAGTTACATACACTACCTGTGTTCCCACTCCCCTGGCCGGTAATAAGGCATTTATAATGAACATCAGGCTACTGCGGATGTACAGCCCAGCAGGAGAGTGAAGGAGTACACAGAGAACCAGAAAAGCAGGGACACTTAAAAGGGGGTTTCCCCCAGCAGGTGAGGTCGACACAAGAGGCTCTCTCTTCACCTCAGGAAAGGGTGAGGAAATTGTTTTGGTGGAGAGAAAGAGCAGAAATTAAAGCAAGATAACGGTTATTCGAGGAGGTGCTTATGTTCGTCCCGTTAACCACAAGGGTGTAATGGTAATGTGTTTCTTGCATATCCCTACTCCCTCTGAGACACCAGCAGGGAGTGAGTCATGGCCTATTGTACAGCACCCCTGGAACAAGTGCCTTGCTCAAGGGCACATTGGCACATTTTTGACCTTGTGGGCCCCGGGATTCAAACCAGCACTCTTTTGGTTACTGGCCCAATGCTCTAACTGCCAGGGTTCCTATCTGCCACCGTAAGGTGGCCCTTCTTATCTGTCCCTGTTCTCCACACTGTCATTTTATAGATGAGCGTAGTTCTTCTTCTGTAGTTGTTCTACTGCAACCTGACCATAAGGAAACAAAGGAGAAAGGACCCCTATGTTTATATCAGTTCTCTATATTAGTTATCTATGTTAATGGTTATACACAATGGTCATATTGAATCATATTGTCGACGTATGTTAAGATATGTGGTCCACATGGAGAATTGACCCTACTGGTATGAATAAATAAAACTAAATGTGATAGGTTACTCTTGATAAACCAACGACTGAGCCATGCATACAGCTCAATACTTTTTTGCAAGTTCAAGCACAGAAGCACAGCAAGAGAAAAGGGTCCCATATTGTGAATTGTATTTGATCACACTGCATTCTCAGTGTTCCAGATCCTCTGTAAGGCTCATGCGCAAGGCATGTACAAGCCATATCCTTCTGCTGTCTTTCCGAAACAGACAATCCCTTTGGGAGGGATAACATGCATATCCCCCAATAACTACTCTGGTCCCAGACATTTCATTAGGAACGTTCAACTCTCCCTAATTTTGTCTTTACGGCCCTCGCTCTCTTTTTTTCCTGGGATATTGAATGGCCTCCTCTAGTCCCCACAGGCCGGGTAGCATATCCACCACCCAGTGCAGATTGTTTTCATCCAAGCATTTTCCCTAATCGTTATTGACTTTTACTCATTCGGCTTGTTTGACTTTTTCCTCTTTCGCAGTCTATCTTTATTAGATCGGAAAGCGCCAACCTTTGTTTCTTTCATCCCTGTAAAACTCTTTCCAGTGTTGTGTTTCGCCCTCTTATTCCCTCCTGTTTTGAGAGTCAGTTGGTTTTCCCTCCGCAACCCACACAGAAGGCTCTTCCCGTAGTCGGTGGTATCACTCTCTCTGTCAAGGTCTGTTATAGCTCTGCCCAAATGTATTGCTGTGGAAGAGAAAAACGGTACCCTCTCACACTGACCCTCTTTCACCAGAGTTTCATGTCAATCTTTCAGCAGAAAAAAAACAACATTTAACTCAACTCATCTATTTCTGACTCTCTATAGGGACAGCCAGGAACAAGAGGCTTCCCAGGCTTTCCGGTAAGACTCTGCAGCTTCCCCAGTTAAAGTCTTTATAAACAGTGTTATAATGTTAGGGTACTATTTTACAAGTGGAGCTTTATTACATAGTTGGAGCTCCCAAATGTCAGAAGGTTAGATGTTTCCTGGCTGGAAATCTCCCGTGGGCAGATTCTGCATAATCACGCAGCTGACCAAATTATACTAGAGTTTACTTCTGGGTAACCGAGATTACATGGCTGGTTAAGTGCATAAGTGCCTTCATTGGTCTTGTTTTATTCAAATCTATAGCCAGTCTACTGTCTCCTTTATGCCTCCTTATCGGGAATAGAGCCTTGTGCAATCGCAAAGCTGGCCCTTTATGTTTTAACGTGGCCGTTTTGAAGTGTGTGTCAAGTTTGCTGCATCTTAAGTCACTATAATTTCCCTTAAAGTCCCTTCAGAAATGTTAATGGATCTTTGTGACCGGCTAGACTCACCATGCCACTTACACCCGCAGGACACAAAGCATGCACTATATCCTCAATTTCCTTGACCTGGAAATACCTTTCTTCCCCTTCATAAGGAGTTTCATATCATTGCTGTGGTCTGTTCAGCTATATTAGCTGCTATTAACCTGTGTTTAAATGTCTTCCCCTCTATTTTTATCCTAGGGTCCGATTGGGTTGGACGGAAAGCCCGTGAGTTTCACCCCATTCCTGACAAATGTTGAATAATTGAGTAATTGAAGTACTTTAAAAGCCCAGAATCCACCACCTTATGATGATGATGATGATGATGGGGATAATTAAGTTAATAATGATTAGGGTCATTATTGTAATAAAATCTCTATTAGTATAATTATTGTTATTATAGGAAGTAGGTAATAGTGTTTTGCCAAGATACTCAAGTAGAAGCTTGCTTTGATTATTTTACCACATGCATTCACTCTTTTATGCTCACACAGGGACAGAACGGCTTGAAAGGAGACTTGGTAAGTGGTGTTGTCATTTTGCACACAGTTTTGCAGTTCATGTAAACAGCGTAGGCCTATTGCTGTCTGCACTCCTGTACTTGCAAAGGACGTAAACTCACACTCTTTATGTGTTTCGAATGACCTACAAAATGTGATCACCATGAACGTGCAGGTTTTTAAATTCTGCTTATGCACCATTTGTTATCCATGTGACCATCTTAGCAAGTTGTTTACCTTGTGCCATGAGTGAAGCCACAAAATGAATTGGGAAAACACTGTTGTGGCCTGATTTATTTGGATAGTAATGGGATCAAACACATGAATGATCGGCTATGAAAAGCCAAATGACATTTACTCCTCAGGTGCTGACCTGTTGCACCCTCTACAACCACTGTGATTATTATTATTTGACCCTGCTGGTCATCTATGAACGTTTGAACATCTTGGCCATGTACTGTTATAATCTCCACCCAGCACAGCCAAAAGAGGACTGGCCACCCCTCAGAGCCTGGTTCCTCTCTAGGTTTCTTCCTAAGTTCCTGCCTTTCTAGGGAGTTTTTCCTAGCCACCGTGCTTCTACATCTGCATTGCTTGCTGTTTGGGGCTTTAGGCTGGGTTTCTGTATAACTCTTTGTGACATCGGCTGATGTAAAAAGGGCTTTATAAATACATTTTATTGATTGATTTATTGATTGATTGACAGCAGTGGTCTGTCTGTTTTAGTGACAGGCAGAACGTCTGTCCGTATTTCCGTTGATGGGGTCTTCAAATGGGAGTTGGAATCCACTCTTAGGTTCTCAATCAGTCTCGAGGTAAAGCTGACTGAGATAAAACACAGAGGAGTAAAGGCAAACAATAGTTAGACTTGTCTGTTTCATGCATATGGTGATTCAAATTCTTTTGCGAGTCCAATTCAGTGGAGTTCTCCAAGAATACACTGAAATACACCTCTAAATAAACAGTATAAAAGAACAATGAATAAAACAGACAGACCATAGAAAGCAGGAATGGATACATGGCAAGCCATAAAAGGCACACCATAAAAACCTCCTTTCCAAAAGAATCACCCAAAAAATGACTTATTTTGGCTTCCACTGAGGTGCCAGGGGATTGAAACTTCAATTTCCCCCACAACTCTGACACCTTTATAGGCCCTAGTGAATCCTGTGGAGCTCCCTGTGAGGCTTCTGAATATGACACAATGACTGTTGAACGTCCTGTACCCCTTCACCTCCAGCCCTGTGACCGCTGGACAGATCTCATCTAGGACCTTGAATCCCTCTTTTAGAGATGACTTCTCTTCCCTGAAGCCTCGCCTCCTTTTTTTCCCATTGGCAATAAAGGCACATTCACTAAACACTATGTTCTTCTTGGACGATGGTTGTGGTACCCCTAGAAGCTGTTTCTTCATCTAGTACTCCGTGTCTGACTTTTATCAGGCCAGCTGCCGATTTTTAGAGGTCTTTGTGTCTCTGTTAGAAAGCCATTACTCTTTGTTGGATTTGTGGAGTTATCATGAGGGGCTTTGTTTTATTAGGGGGTATTCACGTCGGCAGCCTCTCGCTCGGAGTGTGTTTGGAGCGCTGCCTTCCTACAGAAGCTCACATGCAGAGAGGCAGCCTGGGCCAATACAAAAGGACATGCCTGTCTGGGGCCATGTGGGGTGGATCATTTTCGATGTTGATTAATGTTCATTTAATGAGACCCCTTTCCTCTCCTCGCACTCCACTTCCCCCAACAACTGTTTTTAAACTTTGTTTCCACTGAACATGCCATACAAACAAAGACATTTGAATGAACTATATCAAGAGTGCCTGGATCCTCATTTCTTTTTGATGACCAATTTACCCCTTTTACCAAAGATCACTTTCTGTCCACCAAGATCTAGTAGTGTGTACCTCAGCAGCGCTTCCCTTCCTCCTTTCTTTTTTTTCTACAGCTGTCAATCATCATTTTAAAGGGTACTGAAGGCCAGTCTGTTAAATGCACAGATGAAATCTTTCCAGTCTCCACAATGCCTTTATGGAACTCCTATGCACCAGGGTCACAGTCATGGAGTGTGCTTGATGTGTCCAACTGTGTGCCACTGACAGATGTTAGACAGCTCTCCCCAGGCCTTGGTGGGTAGTCAAACAGAGCAGAGCAGGCTATGACAAGCGATTGGTACAGTCTTTTGGTTGGTTTGCCTATTGCTTGGATCTGAACTTTATTTGAATTCTCCTCCAGTTTGTCTTTATCATTTCCATTGATCCTCTTAAAATGTCTTTTAATGCATGTGCAGTAAAATCATTAATGTTGCATTTATAAAACGCAAATGATAGTTTGATGACGTGATGTATTTACATGGTTTTAATCTCTTGATCATAGATTGATATACCGGTACTGTTTATTGCTTTTTTTTAGGGTCAACGTGGTCTTAAGGGAGTCGCAGTAAGTTATTCTTTCTTTTTAGGTTTTGACAGCTTGTCTGTTATTTGACATGAGTTGATTAATTGTCTGTCTCTCTTTACGACGATCTGTTCTCTTCACTCATATCCTTACTCCTTCTTTGCCCTTTTTTAAAAAACTTACTAGGGGGAACCTGGTCTGAAAGGGGAAAAGGTGAGTTTGTGGTATAATCAACTACAACGCACCATAAATGTGTTCATTACAAGATCAATCTTACTCACGATCCATCTCTCTCTCTCTCTCTCTCTCTCTCTCTCCAGGGCATATGTGGAGACTACACTCACAGGGTAAGTGAGTCATTAACTGTATCTCTGTGTAACTACATCAAAATTAGGGTCATATTGATTCATGTTAAAGGCCCAGTGCAGTCAAAAACGTGATTGTCCTGTGTTTTATACTGTGCCTTCGGGAAAGTATTCAGACCTCTTGACTTATTCCACATTTTGTTACGTTACAGCCTTATTCTAAAATGGATTAAATAGTCCCCCCCCCCCTCATCAATCTACACACAATAGCCCATAATGACAAAGCAAACACAGGTTTTTAGAAATGTTTGCACATGTTCTTTTTTTAAACAAAAATAGACAAAACATTTACATAAGTATTCAGGCCCTTCACTCAGTACTTTGTTGAAGCACCTTTTGGAAGTGAATACACCCTCGAGTCTTCTTGGATATGACGCTACAAGCTTGGCACACCTGTATTTGGGGAGTTTCTCTCATTCTTTTCTGCAGATCCTCTCAAGCTATGTCAGGTTGGATGGGGATGGTCTCTGCACAGCTATTTTCAGGTCTCTCCAGAGATGTCTGATCGCATTCAAGTCCGGGCTCTGGCTGTGCCACTCAAGGACATTCAGAGACTTGTTCCGAAGCCACTCCTTACGTTGTCTTGGCTGTGTGCTTAGGGTCGTTGTCCTGTTGGAAGATGAACCTTCACCCTAGTCTGAGGTCCTGAGCGCTCTGGAGCAGGTAAAAAAAATCCCCACAGCATGATGCGAACACCACCATGCTTCACCGTGGGGAAGGTGCCAGGTTTCCTCCAGATATGACGCTTGGTATTCAGGCCAAAGAGTTCAATCTTGGTTTCATCAGACCAGAGAATATTGTTTCTCATGGTCAGAGTTCTTTAGGTTCCTTTTGGAAAACTCCAAGCAGGCTGTCATGTCTCTTTTACCGAGGAGTGGCTTCCGTTTGGTCACTCTGCCATAAAGGCCTGATTGGTGGAGTGCTGCAGAGATTGTTGTCCTTCTGGAAGGTTCTCCCATCTCCACGGAGGAACTCTGGAGCTCTGTCAAAGTGACCATTGGGTTCTTGGTCACCTCCCTGACCAAGGCCCTTTTCCCTCGATCGCTCAGTTTGGCCGGGTGGCCAACTCTAGGAAGAGCCTTGGTTGTTCCAAACTTCTTACATTTAAGAATTATGGAGTACACTGTGTTCTTGGGGACCTCCAATGCTGCATACATGTTTTGGTACCCTTCCCCAGATCTGTGCCTTGACACAATCATGTCTCAGAGCTCTACGGTCAATTCCTTTGACCTCATGGCTTGGTTTTTGGTCTGATATGCACTGTCAACTGTGGGACAGGTGTGTGCCTTTCCAAATCATGTCCAATCAATTGAATTTACCACAGGTGTACTCCAATCAAGCTGTAGAACAATCTCAAGGCTGATCAATGGAAACAGGATGCACCTGAGCTCAATTTCGAGTCTCATAGCAAAGGGTCTGAATACTTAAGTAAATAAGGTATTTCTGTTTAGTTAAAAAAATATATTTAAAAAAATAATAATCTAAAAACCTGTTTTCACTTTGTCTTTATGGGGTATTGTGTGTAGATTGATGAGGGAAAACATGTATTTAATCCATTTTAGAATAAGGCTGCAAAGTAACAAAATGTGGAAAAAGTCAAGGGGTCTGAATACTTTCCGAATATACTGTATATACGCACTTCCACAATATGAGGTTGGAATAGTTCTGTGAAAATGATGATAATGTCCTTTTAGTGTAAGAGCTGTTTGAAAAGACTGCCTGACATCTCTGCCTATTTTGGTGTTTTGGTGGGATGGAGTTTTGGCCTGCCTGGTGACATCACCAAGTGATAAATCCGTTAATAGACCAATAAGAAAGAGAGTTCCAAACCTCTCTGCCATTAACAGCTAGTTTTCAGTTTTCCCTTCCCCACTCAGATCACTCCCAGACAGTCCTAGCAAAATAATTGCTTGAGAAATTGCTCTTTGCTATTTTTGTTTCTTTTTGACCGTTTCAATTGAAAACAGTCATAGTACGATACTTAATTGTTACACAGAAATTATTTGACATTGAGATAAAACGGCTGCATTTGACCTTTAATAAAGTGACAATATTGTCCAGAATGACCATACTGAACTGTAATCATTTTGTTTTTGGAAAAATTGCTCCTCAGTGATCTCTTACAGTAGCACCACAGCGGATGGTGCTAAAATGTGCTTGTATGCTGACTTACATTCCCTTTGGTGTTCTCTGTAGCAAATAACGTTGTATTCTTCACAGGTACAGACGTAAAACAAAGAGAATTGTGGGTCTGCGATGTAACATCAGAGTATGTTCAAATTACAGAAAAGAGGCCTGACAAATGAGTCTATGATGGGTAGCACATGCAACATTGAGGCAGGCATCCCCATGAAGCAAATCAGGCCATCTCTCAGGGGCTTGGCTGTTTGAGTTTAAACAAGGCAATTACAGACAGCATGCTGGAGCATACACTAGATCATTGTTTCCCAACCCTGGTCCTCCCGTACCCTCAACAGCACACATTTTTATTGTAGCCCTGGACAAGCACACCTGATTCAACTTGTCAATTAATCATCAAGCCCTCAAAGAGTTGAATGAGGTGTGTTTGAACAGGGCTACAATGAAAATGTCTACTGTTGGCGCTACTGGAGGACCAGGGTTGGGAAACACTGCACTACAAGATAAGGGTCTATGTGTGGGGATGCCAAGAAAAATACTCTTCTATGCGTTAAGGGATTGTTCAGATAGCTCATTCCATGTCCTATGTAATTCAACCTCCCACTATTCAATGGGTGCTATAAAGACCTGTTGTTGTTGTAAACTCTTGTTGCCCCAGTAAAGAATATGTATGAAAGACCTCATAACAACAACTCAAAGCATGTGGAAAATAATTATTCTTTCATGTATTCTGCCAAATGCTTTGGCTTAATAAACAAGTGTAGCAGAGAATGTGAAGTTGAGAGGGAGAAGGTCAGAGCATTTTGGGGTTGTTTAAAACCTTCAACCTGTGCTGGAGCCCCCGCCATGCTGTGCGTGCATTGGATTGTTTTCATACACATCTTGGAGCCCCCCGGGCACACACTGCATGGGAAGTCCCTGCCAGCTGGTGGTTCCACTCAGGTCCTCCTTGTCCCACAGGGGGAACCAGGAGGGGGGTGTAGGCTCAGGGTGGATGCTGTTCGACAGAGTGGTTTCAGGAGTGAGACGCTATATCAACAGTTATTCTATGTGGGTGTGTGGCCTCTGTATAGGATCTTCCAGTGAAAATCCTGGCTTCTATACGCTCCAGTCAGTTTGCGGGTAACCCCAAAACTGTGTCCCAGTTGTGCTGCAAAGATAGCCAATGCTCCACTCGCAGGTGCTCCTCCGTTCTCCCCTACTCCTCCCCTCCGTTTCTGGAGTCAACAGGCTACAGTAGAGTAATGCTGTTCTCCAAACCAGGCCTATTTCTCACACTGTCCACTGATTGATTATCTTCAGATTGGACATATTATGACAGACATCAGGCTTCAGCTTTCAACTATTTCTGATTGCCAGAAACTGCACCACATGCTGTCATTTACTCTATTACCAATGTATGTGGTAAACATGTTTTTGTGTCAAATTAGAGGCACTCTAAAGCTATTTTACTTCTTCGGTCAATGTTTTGGTGTAAGTTTAACTTGGTGCATCTTGGGTGTGTGGGTGTGTATGGTGGATAGCTCTGATAGCGGTGGTGGGATAACAACACACTTGTCTACTTTTCATGGATTTCCTCCTTCTCCCTGTCTCTACTTCTCAGTAATGACATACAGTACTGTATATATTTCCTCATTGATACCTCAGCATAGAATTTTACTTGATTTTACTTACATTTTATGTCAACTTTAGTTCCAAACGTCATTGCCACTGAAACATTGCTTTGGCAAGGTCTGAGGACATAACTTTTTTTTTAAACAAAACCTCAAGTTGGAAATGTATACCGTATGTAAAAAGTAGGCAAGTTGTACAGTGCAGATTCTATGCAGAAAGCAATGGGACCATACAGTAATTTTCACCTCTTTTAAAACTGTGCCTGATCATACTGGTGAATCTCAACAGAAGCGACGTATTGTACAGCCTTGTGTTGGAGGATTGGCCACAGTAAGTCTGTGAACTGTACTCTCTCTCTCTCTCTGGCAAGACTGAATCTTACCTGGTCTCCACTCAGCTGCAACAGGACAGGGGCCAGGAGTAAAGTTGATCTGGAAGATTGATGTATAAACAACTCAACTGCTGCCCCTATGGTCTAACAAGCACTCAAAAGGGCTGCCTGATGTTAAGTAAACTGACAGCATCCAATCTGGTCAAAAGCCAATACCTATTCAATTACCAGTAACCAATCTGACCATGGAGGGCACATCAACCCTCTCCTTTGAAACCAACTCCTGCCCCCCTAATTTGCCCTGTTGTTACTCTTTCTCTCCCACCGTCTCTCTCTTCTCTCCCTGCCTTGACAATTTCTTGCTTTTCATTGTCATGTTTTGTTTTTATTTCTCTCTCTTTCTTCTTCCCTTCCCAACCCCCCTCCCCTTCTCATTCGGTCCTGTTTCCTTTCCCTGGCCTCCCGGTGAACTTTTTGCCCCGTGACTTTCTTACACCGCTGGCCACCTGTGCTTTGTGACCTCAGCAGATCTTGCCCATCCCCATGCGAAACATGCCCCCAATAAACCCTGTAATCCTAAAGCGTCTCAAGGTACATTTCTCTCTGCCCCTTCCTGCCCGTTTTCCCCCCCTGGATGCTATCTGCCGTCGACCTCCGCCAACCCCCCCATAACCCACCGCCAACCCCCCCATAATCCAACGCCAACCCCCCCATAACCCACCGCCAACCCCCCCATAACCCACCGCTAACCCGTTATGGCACCTGTGTGTCTCAAAACTGAATTCTATGATAGTTGGAATAGTTGATAGATGTCGTTGAAATCCAAAAAGAGAAACAAATCAGTAGTATTTACTTTGAACATATTCGTGACTATAGAGGGTTAAGAATAAAAACAGATACATGCTGTAGATTATATAAATAGCCTGGGCTTCAAGGCCCATTTATATTCCATTAACGTAAAAGAAATGTCTAAAAAGCCCAATTTGGCTCTTACATAAACCCTGCATTGCTGTGGGAAAGAAAGCATTTTTGGAGGGGGAAAAACATTAAAAGCTGCTATGATTTTCATAACCTTAGCAAAGATATGAAAAGAACAGGAAAGAAAAGTGACATTTTCTGTCAGGAAGTGAGTCTTCTCCAATCCTCTTTGTGGACTTTCACCCTGGCTCTCTGAAAGGACCTTTGTCCCTCCCTGTGCACAAAACCCTGCCGGCCCTGTTAGAAAGAGGGCCCCTGGCACCCGGCGGACCCCTGTTGGCATCCCTCCTCTATCTTGTTTTGGCCAGGTGTGCAGTCTCGCTGTGCCAGGATAGAGTACCTTGTTTGGAGACAATGCTACACACTGTGGTAGAGCTATTACTAAAGACATAGAGGGGAATTTACCACCCAGACCCAGGCCGAATTGGCTCTGTTTTTTAAATTGAACGCCTGGAATCAGTCCTGGGCAGCATAACGGAATGTGTTCATTTCATGGAAGCACATCCGGATCATAAATCATGGCCAGACACATACTGTAAAGCATGGGATGGATAAAATATGGATCTAATGTGGATGGATGTGTTCCGGATTATCAAGAGCCTCGATGTCTGGCCTGGCAACAGAGGCTCAGCTTGAGCTAAAGATGGGGTCCTTGCAAGCATTAGTGTAGCCTACACCACAGTGATTAGGGAGTGTTTGATTTCAAGGCCAAGATTTTGTATTGTGACTTTTCTAAAGTTAGACCACATGTACAGTAATACATAATTCGTTTGGGTATTTGTAATGTCATTTCTAGTCATTCCTTTGTTTAAAAACTAAAATGACCGTGGAGATATCCAGAAATGTGGTTCTAAAGCAAATAAATACATTTCTAAGACAGTTCGTCGTTGAATATTTTTTGAGTTTGGTCAAATAAAGAAATAGATGGTTTGACATAATCAATGGGATGATGGTATAACCATGAGCTCTGCAAGACTCTAGAATATTAAGACAAGTTGAAGTGTAGGCCTCTTTCCTCTTCTTCTCCGGTTCTCTTTGTAAATACTATATTTGACTTTTGGGATTTTGTTTAGTCTTCTATTTTGTGTTGGATATTCCCCCTGGCTCACAGTTGAGTTGCCTCAGAGTAACAATAAAGAAAGATCAGTTGGAGTTTAAAAAATAATAATATTTTTTTAAATTAACATGTCACTCAAATATCCTAAGATGCCACAGAAAAGAGGACTTGTGCCCTTGTTATGTCAATGAGTTTGGTATTGTTAAAAGCAAACTGGTTTTGACAGAATAAACCATTTGAAGGACACAAAAACACAAAATGTATCCTAATTTGAATTCAAAGTGGTATTCTCTCCAAACGTGGTGCGTAATGAAAAGAAACACCCCATAGGGCTTGATTCCTGCTAATATTGCCCGCCATAAAATTCCCAGCATGTGTAGTGCTGTGATGTGTTGTGTTGGCATGGCCTGGCCTGGCATCGACTGGCAGATGGTAACTGAAGGTCTCTCAGCAGGGCGAGCCTGGAGCTCAGGGCCCACCAGGACCTCCCGGCCCCCCAGGGCCCTCAGGGACCTCTGGACTGAATGGTGCTAGTGGACCGCCGGTGAGTCCCCTCAGCCAGCTGACCACCACCATCAGCACTGGACAAGGGACTGTATTGAGGAAGAGGCTATGGCCATCGAGTGTTTGCCCAGAAAATGATTGTACTGTATCTGTGATGTATTTTCTTTTGTTAATCTGGTGTAGGGTAAACCTGGTGAACCAGGAAAACCTGGGAAAGATCTACGGGTGAGTTTGTTACGCCTCTTGTGTTTGCCGGGACTTATGTATTTTCCGAATAGAAAAAGTCGATGGAAATCTGGTGTTGACATGCTTGTGACTTCTTCATTTTCCTTCCCCATCTTCTCCAGCTCCTACCAGG
Source organism: Oncorhynchus masou masou (assembly GCF_036934945.1). Lineage (NCBI taxonomy): Eukaryota > Metazoa > Chordata > Actinopteri > Salmoniformes > Salmonidae > Oncorhynchus > Oncorhynchus masou. The sequence continues at coordinate 57,767,117 of NC_088235.1, forward strand.
GATGAAGGTAAACATGATTTGTATTTTCCGTAATCAACACCACTATACATATACTACACACGAAAGGACATGTATTGCCACTACTTATAGCTGCACATACTGTATGAAACGCAAACGCTCCGTGATTGGCACACATCTCTCAATTGTCCAAGTGTAGCTTCCAGTCTTTCTGTATCAGCAGACCGATTCATGTTGGGAAGCCTACATTTGTGTTCTCTGCGTTGCTATTGGACTAGCGGACTATATTTCCCCTGATTACGTTCATTGCCTTGAATTATTAAGAACGGGGAATTTAGATTGTGGGCCATGGAAACAGACTGTAAAGCAGCCCAACACAACTTCTCCATACAAAAAAATGAAACCAAGTTCATATCACAGCGGGAAGTTGAAAGAAATGTGCCCCATAACTTTTGATTGGGCTTTCACAGCGAGGAATACCTTCCCCTCAACTGGGCTTTGTCGAAATATGGCCATCTAGTTGGAAACAAGTCTTTGAACTCCCCAAATTGAATTGAAGTAGTGCGTACTCTTTTGTTGACCCGTGCTTGTAATGAAAGAGGAGGCGTAACTACAGTACACGTGTTGTCTGTTACTGTGATATGAATCTTTCTGTCGTTTCAGGGTGAGCCAGGCATGGCAGGAATAAAGGTGGGTTGTGGATCTCAATTAAAGCTTAAATCCATAGATCAATTGAAATGTGTGGTCTCTGGGAATTCATCAATTGTGCATTGCACGATTTATAGGTATTCACGACAGCGGAAAAGTAATGACCGTCTGTTTTCCCTTTAGTAATGGGAATTTTTTTATTTTTGATGAATCCATCTGCTTTCAATCACCCGAAGCAGAAGGAAGATATATTTGATGTAATCATCCCACGACTTGATTGAAAAATCCGCTGTTTGCGGCTTGTCAGAACTGCTACATTCGGATAATAAACCAATGGGCTGCGTCCTCTGGCAGAAGTTGCAGACTACAGATAGGAACTTGCGAGATCCAGCTGAAAGGGAAGGGTTAGGTGGATTAAACAAGTCGTTGTGATTGGTCTTGCTGTCGTCTGCAGTTCTGCATCCCTTTTCACCCTCCTCCTTCTCATTCTGTCGGTCTCCGTTTCACCTTTGTGTCTTTCTTCCATAGGGCGATGTTGGCCCCGCTGGTCCTGAAGGCCCCAAGGTATTGTTATGAACAATATTACCTGTGGATCAGTCTCATTTGACCTGTTCCACTCACCACACCATCAGCAGGACCAGGAATCCACATGTAACCATTCCTGTTACCTCGGTGTACTTCCTGTGTCAATGATATAGCACAGGTTTTGTATTTAGAGCTTCAACTGCTCACAGTCAATTCTACATTCTATTTATAAACCTCAGGCCCAACTGCAGCCTGTCTCGCCCCTAGCCATGGGCCCTCTCTCCCTCTGCTGGTATCATTTGCTTTAGCATTATACTATACTGTATAGGACACCCAGATATGGTCCCATACCATTATTGATCGAGGGAGCATTCCTCTCCCACACACACACGCACGCACGCACACACACACACACACACACACACACACACACACACACACACACACACACACACACACACACACACACACACACACACACACACACACACACACACACACACACACTCCCATTGGGTGGCTGTTGGACCTAACATTGGCTTTGAAGTGCTGCAGGGGGCATGAGAGCCGTGACTCTTAAACTCTCCACGTGTCTGTCCTTCTCCACTTTTCCATGGCTTAATGGACTTCCTCTGGTGGGCTCACTCTCACAGCCGCTGCCCTTCACTGAACTTGGTTCAGCCTGCACACAGCGTGACTGCATAGAGAGAGAGAGGGGGGGGGGTGTGATTGTGGTCTAAGTGGCGAGTGGCGCAGTGGTCTAAGGCACTGCATCTCAATGCTGGAGGTGTCACTACAGACCCTGGTTCGATCCCAGGCTGTATCACAACCTGCCGTGATCGGGTGTCCCATAGGGCGGTGCACAATTGGGCCAGCATCATCCGGGTTAGAGGAGGGTTTGGCCGGGGTAGGCCGTCATTGTAAAATAAGAATTTGTTCTTAACTGACTTGCCTATTTAAATAAAGGTTAAATAAGAAAATGTATACAGGGAAAGAGATTGAAAAGGGGAAAGAGAGAAGAGGACAATGGGGTCGAGATAGGGGTTGAAAAGAGAGGTAGAGAGAGACAACAGCCTGCATGGCTCCCACATCCCCCAACAAAACAGGGTCACATCCACACAATCCTCTGGAGCAGGTTAAACGTCTTAGCCATCTGGGCATTGTCAAACTGTTTGGCTGCTGCTGTCAGCAAACCACAGCCTCTCTATGACACGATCCGCTCTCAAAGTCATTAGTACACTTCCTCAAGTGAGATATACAGATTTTGATTCAAACTGTGAGTTTGTAAAATATGTAATTCTGTTTGGCAATTCCCATTTCATTTATGTTTGACTCCTACTTGAACCAACAGCTTCCAGCTCCAAGTTATGTTATTGCCTTGTCAACTCCAGCTTTCCTCCATCTCACTGTTTTCCCATGACAGAGCCCCAAAAAGTTCAGTCTGGTTCATGAGGAGGTTGAACAACCCTACAGTAGGTTGCTCAGAGGACGACCAAGACCAAGGCTTAACTAAAGCCACGGCCACGTTTTTTTACGAGAGTAAGTTCACCGCTCTGAAAGTTAGTATTGCACTAGACGTTCAGAGGTGTGTGAGTTATTCAAATGTGAAGGCATTGAAATACAAACTCTCCCATGTTCCCACTGCACCCTGTTCCTTATGGAGGATCCAATACCTTTTTGTAGCTGTGTCAAGAGTTTGTTCATGGGTCCACTACTATCAGAGGTTACTGCACCATCTGGTGGAATTCTGCTGTAACTCCATTGACCTCTCACCTTTGACTGGCTGTATTTTCATATGTTGAAAAATAAATCATAGGAATGATTTAGAATATGTGACTAAATGTTCTGTGTTTCTCTTGTCTTTCTCTCTCCCTCTGTAGGGACTGAAGGGAGAGCTTGGACTGAAGGTAAGAGCCGTGTTATAACTCAGCCTCTCTCTCTGTTGTTGGTTCGATAGAAGCAATGGTGTCTCACAGGTTCTATGTGAATTTCTCTGACTGTCAAAAACACGACGTTTAGGAAGCTTATTGTTTAGCCAACACCCGCTGAAGCACAAACGCACCCCACAGACCCCACACCACTGACTTTGGTCTATTAATATATTTTCATGAATGGGCTGAATTATTTTCACTGAAAGCCTCACAGGAGAGGAGCCTCCCAGTGAAACATGCGATAGTGGGTGTGCAGCCACCAGACGGCAGCAGGTTGTAAATAATATTATCTAAAATAAACCGGGAGTATTTCTCTGTAGACATAGATCATAGACAAACTCTGGGCTGGTTCCTGAATCTGGCCCAGATATCAGCGCAGTTCAAAAAGCCCAAGTGGTGCGGCCTTGTCCTGTGTAATTCCCTCCTGCTTAGTAGGGCTTGATGGAATATTCATTTCCCTCACTGGACCCCCCCCCCCCGACAGTCAAGGGACCACCATGCGAGGCTCAGAGCCCAAAGGCCTAGACGTTGACATGGCTTGGAGACGTTTTTAGGAGATTTATGTAGCCTAGTTTCAAAATGGAAGACTTCTTTCCCTTGGTAGCATTGGTTGTCTTTTGAGTCCCTCTATTTTAGTCTTTCCTCTGATGATGTCTCCATCCACACTGTAGGGAGGTGAGGGGAAGAAAGGCCTCATAGGGGAGAGGGGAGAAAAATACTGGAAGCTATATGTGGAGTATGTCATCTTATGTTATTTTAAAGATAAATTGAGCACTGTCTGTGGCATGATTTTGTTATTGCTTGTTTGAGATAATTAACCTAATATAGTTTGCGCTGTTGAACTAGTTCATTTGAACATTGATGTTTTTTAAAGTAACTGTCCAGTGAAAATCCCACTTTTACGATGTCTTCTTCTGTTAACTCATACCCAAATCATTTTGTTGACTCGCCCTTTGTGGCCAAAGCCTAAATTGGAGACAAAAAAACCCCTTCAAAACCCCCACCTAAAACCATTTTTTATAATGCTATTTCTTCATAGAGTATGATGTCATGAGCTGGTCAATCAATGGTATAGAGGAGGATGAGCTGGCCACTCAGCGGTCTACTCCCACACCATTCTGTTGTTGGGGTACACCCACACCATTCCAACACAAAAAAATCTGCTTTTTAACATACCTAATTACCTTCTTTTTTTTAACGAGAACTATTTCACTCATATTCTAATTAATTACAGGTCATATTTCATACTGTGCTCAGAACAGGTGCATCCACAAAAATAGAATAGAATTCCATAATTGTGTAGCTGGTCCATACTCAAAAAGGAAATTCAAGGTATCTTTTGAGTATTTCTTTAATTCAGGGGTGGGTAGATAGACAAATGTTTTGGCCTTCATCAGTGTCATCAGTGTTTTTCTTTATTTTGAGCTTGTAACGACCGACAGGTGCGTTCGTGTGCGTGCTCCTGGAACAGACGCACATGTCAATAAGGCATCACAAATATACAATCTAACCACCCCTGAATGAAATAAATACCAAAAAGAAACCTTGAATCTCTTTTTTTTGAGTGCCAACCAGGTCATATTTCATAGAAATCTGGAAACACTGGACAGTTACTATAAATCAGAAGGCACACGTTTATTTCAGTCATCACAATATGTGGGCAAATGATCTTATACATCATGTGATGCAGACCAAACAGTCCTGGGATGAAAAACGTTGTGTCAGAGAAGGCGCCACACAGGGCGTGAGAGGAGCCTTCCAGAAGAAGTGGGGCTGTATTGCCCGTCTCTGACCGGAAAGCTTCAACAACAACAACAACAACATGGTTGCTCTCATCCTCACATTCCCCCCCTGGGATTTGAACACATGTGACCCCCAGGCCTCTTCAGTCCTTTGACTCAGTCTCTCATAGACAGCGAGCAGCGCCCTCTGTGGGACGTTCTCCGGTGACGTGACTGGATGATGTAGCATAGCCACTTGTTTTCTTACCTGTCAGCTCCCTGTCATACCGACTTTGCCCTCCTTGAGTCTCGGACTCACGGCTGACCAGTTTCCATGGTGAACATTCCCGCTTCCTCGGCCTGAGCCGCCCGACACAGCAGTAGCAGCTGCCGTGTGTTTTCCCCATTAGACTCCACAGACGGAGGAGGGATTGGGAAAGAGAGGGAAAAACACTTCAAGGAAGGGCGCTTTTAGCAGAGACACGGTATCCACAGCAACAGTGGGGCTGTGAGAGTTATGGTTCGAATTGTTTTATAGTAAAGAGAAAGCGCTTTTGCAGGAAAATGATCCAAAGCTACACTATATTCACCTTAGGATTTGGGATTTGCCTCTGCCCAGGGGAACTTTGTTCTATATTTGTACTCACAATGTTGGATCAGGCTCACAGTATTGTACAACCAGATTGTAATAAAAAGAACATGTAAAGGATTGTGGCATGGGCCATAATCGTTAATGTCCACATGGTGCCGACCACAAGTCTGACCGAGCTACTTCCACATCTCCCGCTCAGCAGGATACAGTCGCCAGGCTACAGTCTCCAGGCTACAGTCAACCAGGCTAGACATAGAGGAAGTGAACAGGATAGCCATAGACCTCCTCCTCTGCTCTGCTTTCGCAATGGTGAACTAGCTCACCATTACCGTACAGGGGTTCACCATTAGCCCTGTAATGGCGGATGTCTCTCCCCCGGTCTCAATGACTGGTTGATTTAATGAGCCTGTTAGGCTGTTAGAAAAGCCTGCTTTTGAAATGTCTCCCTTGGGTCAGACCTGTGTGGGCACTCCCGGACACTCCAGTCAGGAAAGCAGACGACAGTGACCCAGAGACAGTGGATAAGGTGACAGTGGTGCTCCGAACACAGGGGGAAGAGGTGTGTGGGGAGGTAGACTTTGCCAAGCCTAGCGTTTCAGACACCTACCGTCTGTCTGACTGAATGGAGCTCTGCCCTCACTCTCCCTCGAAATCATAGAGCCCTAGACCAGCACAGCTGGAGAGCACATTAGACCAGAGGAGAAGACAGAAAGTAGGCCTCTCTATTCACCTACCGAGTGCTATTATTCCGTTCACTTGCCTCAGATCCACTCTGGTAGTGGTAGTAGCTGCAGTGGCCATGTTAAGGCCATCTTAAAGTATCTCACACTGTTTACTCCCTCTTTACTGGTGTGTCAGAGGGATCATTACAGTTTGTTTTGAACAGATGATGAATCTTTTCCCCTGTGACCGTCAGGGCATTTCCTCTGAACTGGAACGGCCATGACGGCATCATTTCAATGAAGAGATTAGCCTATTGGTAAATCAAGCACCAGGCTTATCAGTCGACAAATTACGCGCGAGCCTACACCCCATGGAGTTTCATACACACATGCCGGTGTGAAAATAGAACCAGGGGGTGGGGAGTGACGCTGGCGGGAAGGGATGGCTAAGTAGATGGGAGGAATGGTGTGAGCTGATTAGAGAATCAGGAGATCAAAGGGAGCTGTGCTTCCTGTTTCTTTGCTGTGTTTGCTGGGGGCCCCTCCATGCGATTAGAGCCATCGTCGCTCACCTGCCCTGATCCTTCCCTGGCCAGGGGGCCCGCTCGGCGCTTTCATCTTCCCAGAAACGGACGGACACTCTATCCCCACGTGACAACCCCCTGACAGGTTGGTGTGAAAGCCATGGGGCAGTTGGGCATGCTGTAGCTGCGGGGGCTGGGCTCTAGCTCTGTACCCCCCCCACACACACACACACACATTGCACATTGGTCCAGTACAGTCTGCAGTCTAATGGTGCCCCATCTTCCCCCCTCCCACTCTCCTCCCCCCTCCACGTTGAGCCTGAACCACAGCACCTGTCAGTGGCTCCAGCAGAAATGCACTTGCTGAGCGTCTGTCGGTAGGGTGGGGGAGAGGAGAGGAGAGTTGCCAAGTTGGGCGATGCCACCTGCCCCTTCGTCAGACCTAGAGGAGTCAGACTGCCGGGGATGTTCCACCACTCCTCCCCATCTCTCTGTTCTTATTTGTTTGTGTAATACACTTTTCCTCTTGAGGATCTTGGTCATTGATCATTTGTTTTCATTACTTTGAAACATGGCAACAACAGGTTTTGTTTTGGTTGGTTGAATTGCGCCTCCAATTGATGTGTTTTTATTTTAGCTTCAGTGTGTTTCGTCAATACTAACTGTGTGTTGTCCTGCTTGTTTGGGAACACTCTCACTGTAGTTATTGATAATCAATGTCCTCTTTTAGGGGGACTTTGGTATGCCGGGAATGCCAGGGAAACAAGGATTGAAGGTAGTCCAACCATGTGCAGCTATCCCCTGACCTTTCACCCTTGTCCTAAACCATCCTGTGCATGCAGTGTATCTGACAGTGTGCATACTGTGCATCTGAGATGAAATGATGGGAGCAGTCCAGTGTCTTTCTCCCTCCAGATTGTTCCTCTCAGACCTTTGTTTGTCCACATTTTGGGAGGAGAATGCCTTGTATCTGTTAACTGGTAGTATACTGTATGCCAGAGGTATTCAAATCTTACCCTACGAGGTTCAGAGCCTGCTGGTTTTCTGTTCTACCTGATAATTAATTGCACCCACTAAATCAGTCCCTGATGAGAGGGGAACAATGAAAAAGGGCAGTGGAACTGGCTTTGAGGTCCAGAGTGTAGTTTGAGGGCTGTATTCCCAGCATGCTGTCTGTTGAACTGCCTGTCAAAGCATTTCTTAATCCAAATGTTCCCCAAAATACAAGTCAAACCAATTATGAATAGTGCATGGTCTTTTTGAGTTATACTCCCAGGTCCATGGTTGTTCTGCATCTTGATTTAAGAACCATATCTTGACATTGATGATTAGTAATTTGAAATGGGGTGTAAATTGTTACGAGAGAAGTCACCAACTTTCGGCATAAGACACGGCATTTGAGTCAAGTAGATACCGTATAATTGCTTATACGGTATCTACTTGAGGCACATCATGCGTCCCAAATGGCACCCTGTTTCATATCAAGTGCACTACTTTTGACGAGGAATAGGGTGCCATTTGGGACTCGGACCACAGCCGCCTGCTATAAACCCGTGCAGGTCCTGTGGTCACAGCTGTGCCCGTACATCATCCGCCGCGTGTCTCCTCGTTAATCTAGCCAATTGAAGAGGGGAGCAAACACAGGGATGAATTAAATAACTCTTGTGTGTTCTTTACTATTTATAGCGACCAATTTCGAGGGTTAAATCGGCTTGCGGTGGGCTAGAAGCTCCTGACGGATCAGAATCTGAGACAGTTCCGTGTCCAAACCCAGACCAGCTATGTGCAAGCGTAGAATGCACCAACCTAAACATGCCTTTCCAAATGTCGATCCCAGTGCATGTTGTTTTCTTGCGCTGAGGGAATGATGTTCTTCCAAGAACACTGACAAACACGTGGATGTAAACAGTCCCCGCGCTTTTTCTGAATTTTCCTGAATGTATAGAAAATGCTTGTTAGGGATATGTGGCATGGCTACTGATTCAAATTGGCAAGTTTACTGAATACCAATTTGCTTACCTCCCTCTGTGTGCACGTGTGTGCTTTTTTACGTATTGGTTCATCAATATTTGAAAAAGAAGAGTAGGACTTTCATTCTTTCTGTCTTCTTTCTTTCCCCCCTTCCTTTGACCTTTGTGCCATCTTGGCCACCATAGGGAGAGCCAGGTTTTCCAGGCACTCTTGGAAGAAAGGTAATTTCCTTGGAATGGTGTGGGTTAACACAGATCGTAAAAGCCTGTATATATCCAGGGTACTGAAACTCTTCTTTCCACTATAAAGGGTCAAGCTGGTATCCCTGGTACACCTGGTTTTCCTGGAAAGAGGGGCTACAGGGTAGGCCTGGAATGGACATTGTGTTTGTGCTCTGTGTCTGTCAATCATCAGTGTTCCCATAACAACAAGAGCTCCATCGAGTCAATCGTCTCGCTGTTTGTCTTTGTGACTGACTAGAGCTGCGATTAGAGTCTCGAGTTGCTTCTTTAGCTTTCTCTTCTTTTAGGAGGCTTGGCTTGTGTAGATGTGCTTTGATCTTTGCGTTAGTTATGGACTGAAAACTCTGCTTCCGGAATGACTTTCTTCTTATAGCTGCTTGTACTACAGTGACGCGGCATAACATGCCTCACGTGATAGCGGGCCATTTCAGAGAAATCGTTCACTCACATGACTCTGTTTCCATCAAATCACAGAGATTTGCCAAATGTGTGAAAATGTCCTCTTGTTAGAGAACGCGTTTGCAGATTTGAGTTTGTGTCTCTGTGTTGAGGGGTTAAGAACTAAAGCTGTGGACAAGGAGCTGTGCTGTTGGATGTTTTCATGTGATTCACTTTGTGGTTCAGATCCGTATAGATCCATTGTGACCAACCATCAGGGCTGTGTTATTCATCTCCCGTTAATGGCACAGTAAATGGGATGGTGTCTTAGTGTTGTACAGTAGAGTGTGTTGTCCTGTACGGTCTGTCCATGACACTGTCCATGTCCTGTTCTGTGGCAGGGTGACAAGGGCGAACCCAGCGCAGCAGGAACTGGCATCAAAGGAGAACCAGGGACACCAGGACTCCCCGGCCTATCAGGATCCAAGGTACTAAAAGCTATCCAACAAGAGGCTGTAAACTAGTCAGAAAAAGCTACATTGGTTTAATAATATCATGCGTGCCAATAAAACTTTTTACAAAAAAATCTTTCCCAGGGTGACAAAGGCGAACAAGGTCTCAAGGTGAGATGGGAACTTTTTGTAGCCTCGGTTGACATTTTGTCCCAACAGGAAACGTATGATCACTTAACATTGTCCTCTCATTTTGCTCAAGTAACGTTCACTCCCATCCTGTTAGTGTTGAATGCTGTGTTGAGGTTGATAAATGAAAGGGGAGAGGCTAACTGTCTAACCTTTGATCGTCCTCCAGGGGGAAGCAGGATCTGATGGCCCAGCTGGACCAAGAGTAAGTACAGGCTCTGTCACACATAAATGCCAGTGGGAGATTTACACAAATTAATTATTATGATTCTGAATATACTTTTTGTTGTTGTTGATCCCCAACTTTATAGGGTCCTCCGGGTGCGGCAGGAGAGCCAGGGAAATCAGAAATCATCAACAATGAAAATGTACGTCACCAACTATTTACTGCTTCCTGCGATGAGCCTGTGTTTGATTCATGAAGTACTGTAAAATGGTTACCAGGTCTTCTGACATTGTGTTTGTTTTTTGCTCCTTAGGATATTCGGAATGTACCTTTGATGGTGAGTGGCGGTTTCTAAAGTCTGTCAATGATGCATTAGAAATGTATAGGCCTTCTTTATGCAGGTCTGTGGAACAAAAAGACAGTCATGGGACCAGACAGACAATTTAAAGGCCTAATGTGTTTTGCCACTTTAATTCCAATTTAAATGTTTGCTATTATGAATATGGTACTAGATAATAGAGTATATGTTTTCAATAAGTCATTGTGAGTCACTATTATTCTACAATGTAGAAAATAGTCAAAATAAAGAAAAACCCTTGAGTGGGTGTGTCCAAACTTTTGACTGGTACTCTCTATATATGTCTGATATATGTCAATAAACAAAACAATCTTGAACAGGATTATCTATTTTGTATGCAATTTGAATGGAACTGATGGATAGAGAAATGCTGCGAGAGTGCTCGGGCGAGCACTGATTTAAAGCAACAATATTCCAGTGATAGGCAGTTTATTTTTATAATGTGACCCCCAAAAGCCAGATGGAGATGTGTAAATTAGAGGCGCATTTGGTCCCTATGTTACTGTATGCTGCAGAAAATGTAGGCCTAGCAGTTTTCAATGAGTCAGTCTCTTTGTCTATCCAGGGCCCACCTGGCCCTCCAGGGGTCCCCGGAACACCAGGAACAAAGGGTGAAGTTGGCCTTCCAGGCCCATCAGGTCTTGGCGGAGAGAAGGTTAGAGCACCCCCTATTGTGTATTGTCCAGTATAAATGTCCATTGTACAGCTGTTATGGATGATAAAATACAACATCAACAACAACATGGCAATGATGACGATCGAAATAAAGACAACGACAATGATGTCTCTTTTGTGTGCCAGGGTCCTCGGGGGAAGCCTGGAGAGCCAGGTCCTGTTGGCCCAGCGGGCCCTGAAGGTCCCAGAGGGGAGAGGGGCCTGATTGGTTTCTCAGGACCCAAAGGAGACAAGGGGGACATGGGTCCCTTTGGATCACCTGTGAGTGACTGGGGAACCACAGACCCACACCACACCACTACACACACTCCCACACCAAAGCCAGAGCACTATCATTAACTAGAGGGAAGGAGGCCCTTAGCTCTTTCTACCACCCTCGTATTATCTAATTAGAGACCTTCTATAGGCTACAGTAAATGATCAACTCCAGTTGTGACACTGGTGTGGGCTACACTCATCAGACCATGTAGCCAAAACATACCGCAAGACTATGCCATACTGTGGGAATGGCTTTACCCGTTGTCTTATGAGGACGCCATGCGGCGTTAATCCTATTAACAGACATATATATGTACTGTATTTATGTTAACCACGAAAGGATTGTTTGAAAAGAGTTTCATTCAAGCAGCCTGGGTGGTTCGACTCTGAGATAGGATGGGCAACATTGCGTCCCTCGTCGTGGGCAGTTTCATGTCCCGACAGCCACGAGTTGGAGACTACTCCCAAGACCAATCTCAAAAAGCTGGTTGTAATTAATTTTATCATTTTGAGGCCTTCAAGATCTATTTTGACCTCGAACATCGGACAAATGAGAGGTCTACATTTTCTATTAAAAAAAAAGTATTTTCAAATATGTAAATTGATTAACAGTTTAATATGAAAATGAACACACTAAACACCAATCTAAAACAACAAAATATTGCCAATATTTGAACGTCTATCATGATCTCCCCTTTCTTTGTTCTGTAGGGTTTAGACGGCCCTACTGGTGAAAAGGGGGTTTCTGGACCCCCTGGCCCCATTGGATTACCCGGCACAATGGTACGCAATGGTGCCCCTCAGACTGCATCTGACCATAAGAGTATGAAGTGTCTGACCTGGCTTTGGGGAGCAGTGAAGTACTGTTCAGAATGCTATTCATTTGTACTGTGCTGATTGGGTGTACTGTAGTGTTTTATTCCTGCTAACTATGATGAGAGTAGCCTAAGTTAACCTTGTATCTTGATGCTTCAGGGTCAGAAGGGCGAGTCCGGCGATAAGGGAGGAAGGTCAGACATGGTAAGGCCCCCCCACTGCTGTATATCTCATTATTTTTTAATGACCCATGCGTGTTTGAGTGGACTTGAGAGGGTCAGATTCAGAGGATTTGTTGTTAGATTGAACCCACTAATGAAGGAGTGTATCATTGATGACCTGGTGTTTGTCTTTAGGTCTATGGACCCCCAGGGCCACCAGGTCCCCAAGGGCCAGTTGGCCCCGCGGTGAGTATACTACAGTTGGCACACCCTTAAGCAATATAGGCCCTCAGAAATATCCATAAAACCTCCTGATAATATATTGTATTTACATGAAGTGATTGACATATCCTGACTGGAATTGTGTCTTTACCCCTCAGGGACCTGAAGGACTGGGAGGACCAAAGGTAAGAGTTGGTTGTGGTAGCCTTTGTTGTCTATCTTACTATACCGCCAGAATCATTTGATACTGTAGTTAACAGTAGCTATATTTATTGATTTTAGTAAGTGAGTTTAATGCCTATGTACTAAACATCAGTAATGACTTTTCTGTGCCTCTTTTAGGGGGAGCAAGGCATAGGCATACGGGGAGAGAAGGGAGCATCTGGTTCGAAGGGCGATAAAGGGGACAGGGGCCATCTTGGACTTCCTGTAAGTACACCAATCAAGAGCGACACCATTCAATCCCTATGTAGATTGTATCCGTGCTGTTGTTTTGTGTCGTTTTTTTTTCTAATTTCCTTTGACTATTTTGTCATTAGACATTTTATTTAGACCCCTGGAAACCACAGTAGGGTAGGCACACTGTTTGTTCAGACTTTTGTGTCTTAGAACCAGGCAGCATGATTGTTCTGACATTGTCATATGTCGCTTTGAAACTAGGCCTAACTCACCAAGGATAGTTTCCTGGCTCAGCAGTTGCATTAATATTTTCAAAGTGCATGGATGGATGGTTGCTGCAATCCAATACACAGGGGCGATACAACCACTACTATAAAAACAAACAAATGAAATCTACATTACCCATTGCCATTGTCATATGTTCAGATAACCTGACAATGATTTATTATGTATTAGAAATAGTTAATGATCATTTTCTTTATTTTGCCAACTTTTTTTCTGATCATCTCTCTGAAATGTTGTTAATGTAGCCTCTTGTAGTTCTATTTTTAGTTGCATGTCAAGGAATAAGTTTGATATGTATCACTGGGGGGGGTCTCTTCTCCTAATTGGTTTACTTCTTGGGTGTCAAAGGTCGTTGCTGACAGTCAGTACATGTACTAGTCACATCATCAATGGCTCAGTAACTCCTTTTATATGGAAATGATGAGGACTATTATGTATTTGTATGCTAATCATTGTTAATCCAAGACGTGCTATTTGAAAATCATTTGAGACTCATATCTTCACACTTCTCTACATACAGGGCCTTCGGAAAGTATTCAGACCCCTTGGCTTTTCCCAAATTTTGTTACGTTACAGCCTTATTCTAAAATGGATTTAAAAAAATTAAATCCCGAGCAATCTACACACATTAGCCCATAATGGCAAAGGGAAAACTGTTTTTATAGAAATGTTTTCTAATTTATTAAAATTATAACAGAAATAACTTATTTACATAAGTATTCAGACCCTTTGCTATGAGACTCGAAATTGAGCTCCGGTGCATCCAGTTTCCATTACCTTTGAGATGTTTCTACAACTTGATTGAAGTCCACTTGTGGTAAATTCAATTGATTGGACATGATTTGGAAAGGCACAACTGTATATGGTCCCACAGTTGACAGTGCAAAACCAAGCCATGAGGAATTGTCCTCGAGCTCCGAGACAGGATTGTGTTGAGGCAGATATCTGGGAAAGGGTACCAAAACATTTCTGCAGCATTGAAGATCCCCAAGAACACAGTGGGTTCCATCATTCTTAAATGGAAGAAGTTTGGTACCACCAAGACTCATCCTAGAGCTGGCCACCCAGCCAAACTGAGCAATCTGGGGAGAAGGGACTTGGTCAGGGAGGTGACCACTCTGACAGAGTTCTATCGTTCCTCTGTGGAGATGGGAGAACCTTCCAGAAGGACAACAATCTCTGCAGCACTCCACCAATCAGGTCTTTATGGTAGAGTGGCCAGACGCAAGCCACTCCTCAGTAAAAGGCACATGACAACCCACTTGGAGTTTTCCAAAAGGCACCCAACGACTCTCAGACCATGAGAAACAAGATTCTCTGGTCTGATGAAACAAAGATTGAACTCTTTGGCCTGAATGCCAAGCATCACGTCTGGAGGAAACCTGGCACCATCACTACGGTGAAGCATGGTGGTGGCAGCATCATGCTGTGGGGATGTTTTTCAGCGGCAGGGAGACTAGTCGGGTTCGTGGCAAAGATGAACAGAGTAAAGTACAGAGAGATCTTTGATGAAAACCTGCTCCAGAGCGCTCAGGACCTCAGAATGGGGCGAAGGTTCACCTTCCAACAGGACAACAACCCTAAGCACACAGCCAAGACAACGCAGGAGTGGTTTTGGGACACGTCTCTGAATGTCATTGAGTGGCCCAGCCAGAGCCCGGACTTGAACCCGAACGAACATCTCTGGAAATAGCTGTGCAGCAACGTACCCCATCCAAACTGACAGAGCTTGAGAGGATCTGCAGAGAATCATGGGAGAAACTCCCCAAATGCAGGTGTGTGGAACTTGTAGCATCATACCCAAGAAGACTCGATACTGAAATTGCTGCCAAAGGCGCTTCAACAATGTAATGAGTAAAGGGTCTAAATACTTATGAAATGTGATATTTCTGTTTTTTATTTGCAAACATTCTAAAAACCTGCTTTGTCATCATGGCGTATTGTGTGTAGATTGATGAGGGGAAGAAACTAATCCCTTTTAGAATAAGGCTGTAACGTAACAAAGTGTGGGAAAAGTCAAGGAGTCTGAATACTTTCTGAACGCACTGTGCATGATTCAAACTGCTTTGAATACGGGGCATCAACCATAGAAAGAAGTTGAACCATGCATATGTATCTGAAAGACATTGAAAACTATTTTATCAAAAGTCAGGACTTAATTATTTGATAGAGATCATCAACTGCAGCTATAAACGGAGTTACTGGCAGTTACTGTTTCTCATGTCATCGCAACACCATCACCCTTCATCAACAACTGGATGTGTTTTTTTGAGTCACACGAATCACTGCTTCACTCACCCCTCCCAACCCTCTCCACACCTCCTCCCCCTCTCCCACCACCTCCCTCCCACCTCTGCTCTCTAACTGTTTACACACTGTCCAGGGAGCTCATGGTTTAGACGGCAGGCCTGGTCGAGTGGTGAGTGGCGCAAAAGTCCTGTACCCCCCAACACACACTCCTCCCCTACCCCTCCTCTCCTCCCCTATTCTGCTCCCCACACGACTTGCTTGTCTGTCTGTCTGCGCTGGTGTCTTGTCTGTCTGCCTGTCTGCTTGCTTTCCTCCATGCTTGTCCTTTTTTGTTATCTGTCTGATTGTCTGCAGAGAGAGCAGTTCTGTTTTTAGGCACTCTTCGAGGATTGCTCTGGCATAGGGATGATATTCACATGACTGTGTCCCATGTCTGTATGGCAATGGAACGTGTCAGGTACTAAAATGGACCCTTTGATGCGTCTGATCTCAATACTTAGAAGCAGTTAAGAGAAATAAATAGTCCCCTTGTTCATTACACGTTGAATCCTAGCTTGAGATTTGCATGAATAACCTAGACTTCTGCCTAAATCATGTGTTGATGTCAATGGAAGATTTATAAGGACATTTGAGTTACGCAATCAGATCTCAAGATTCAGCCTACTTGCATAAAGTCAAACTGTTTGAGTGTCAGAGTTCATGCCATTGCAAATCTTCAAAAACAGCTGTCTTAACAGTGTCTCTCCTGCAGTGTAAAGCTTTGAACTGGCGTTGTGATGTCATACCAGGAGAGCATGCTGGGATGCTCATGCTGCATGTTGATATGCATACAGAACAGTATGGCGTAATGGCTCCCCAATGCTATATGCTGTACATACTGTATTATCTGCCTGAGATGCAAGGTCCTCCTGTTGAATCCTGACTTCCACACACAGAGAGAGAGAGAGCTGCAGCTGAACTCAATGTTTTTCTCACCGTTTATTCTTTAGCTCAACAAGCTTGGTGTAACATGCACAGTGGGAGAACCTAGAGAAGACCACTACCTAATCAATCGGTTATGATTTGATAATGGTCGATCGAAACAGAATTGGATAACTACTCTTTTGGCACTGAAAGACATGCTCCGGTACTTTAGCAACAAAGAAAGTTTTTTTAATTTTTTTAAACCCCCTGCTTCGGGCCTGGATGTGTCAATGTGACGTTCGTACATGCGTAATCTATGAGCAGAATTACGGTCTTACCTCAATTAGTCGCGAAATGCCTAGTTTGAAAGCAACCCTGTGCCAGCCCCCTAGCAATTTTCAGGGACCACTTTTGGATCGTGAGTGCTACTTTTAGAACTACTGGCTAAAAAGTATACAAAGGTACTGGTGAATCTCTTTAAGTGCTCCGGAAGCTTGTTGAGCTATTGATGATGGAAATGAAGTAATCCATGTTTATTTTGATGTCCTCCCATTGTCATGTCTGCGTCCACTGAGGGTCTGTCTTGTCATTACCTTACAGGGTTTAATAGGACCAGTTGGTGTGGCAGGGCCTGCAGGACCAAAGGGGGAGAGGGTGAGTACTCACATCACTGATCATCATCACACACCGACAGATGTACGTACACACACACGCATACGCACACAAAAATAGCACACACCACCACATAAGAGATTTCAGTCAAAACAGCTTATTTATCTATTTGAGATTAATGTTGTTGTTTTTTCAGGGTTTCATGGGAGACTCAGGAGTCCCAGGACCAATTGGTCCTCAAGGCATCCCTGTAAGTAGTTCCCTAAGTATCAAGAACATCAAATAAATACAGTATTGCATTTCCAGCATTTCATTTATCAAGTGAACAATATCTTGACTATCTGAAAGACAATCAGTGGCTACATGTTGAATGAGCCATCTTGAACATCATATAATGCTTCTTTCAAGTGACAGAGGAAAACATGAATCTTCTCTTAATCAAGTCTTAAGGGAATGAGTGGATCAAACTGATTGACAGCACAAAGCTATACCTCATGGTAACATCTCTGATTGCTTGCACAGGAACTCATAATGTGTTTAATTTCCCCTCCTCAGGGTTTTGTAGGACCACAAGGATTCAAAGGGAACCGGGTAAGACAGCAGCTGACAATGATGTGTCTTCCGGAGCAAAATATTATTGTTCAAACAACAGGACGAAAACATTTTCTGTGCTAAATTAAGTACATTTAGTGCTTCTGATAAACTATGGTATTGAACATGGCTGCTGATCCTCCATGCTCCTACTCGACGCTACATATTATTCTCCCACATATTCCTCATTGAAAAGCAGTACTCATTTTTCATTTGTCTTTTTGGGTTGTTCAAGAGACGTAATAGTTGTTAAATTGCAAGCCCATTGGAATGTCAAGCTTAAAAGCATGGTGGGGCGATATTAGGTGATATGAGCAGGACCATGGTACTGTATGCCTGTATTAGGTGATATGAGCAGGATCATGGTAGGCCTATATTAGGTGATATGAGCAGGACCATGGTGGGCCTATATTAGGTGATATGAGCAGGACCATGGTACTGTAAGCCTGTATTAGGTGATATGAGCAGGATCATGGTAGGTCTATATTAGGTGATATGAGCAGGACCATGGAGGGCATATATTAGGTGATATGAGCAGGACCATGGTACTGTAGGCCTGTATTAGGTGATATGAGCAGGATCGTGGTAGGCCTATATTAGGGGATATGAGCAGGACCATGGTAGGCTTGTTTTAGGTGATATGAGCAGGACCATGGTGGGCCTATATTAGGGGATATGAGCAGGACCATGGTAGGCTTGTTTTAGGTGATATGAGCAGGACCATGGTAGGCTTGTTTTAGGTGATATGAGCAGGACCATGGTGGATTCAAAGGCTCTCTTAATTAGGCAAATATGAATCAAAATGTTAATGTGAATATCAATAGCCTCATCTTTTGAATATCCCATTTCTACAGAGGAAAAAAAGAGATGTGCTCTTTGATAGTATGTGAGAGTTTATGTGATTCATATAGTGAAAGTGACCTTCAATGGTCTTTTAAGTGATGTTTGAAGAAATTATATTCATATGTCCTTTACCTTTGCAGTGGCCTTTTTACCTCAGAGTTCAATGAATCTTGTTCAAATATGCAAATATGACTGAGGTAGTATAAATTAAGTCAGAGATCAAAAGAGATTGAAGATGTTCAACCTTGATAATGAGATGACTGGAACATGTGAACGGACACATCAAAGAACTTACAAAATTATATTCTATTTACTCTGAAGACCAGTCAAAACGTTATAAATTGTCCTTGGTTTACCTCGTGCCGTCGTATCTGAATATTCTGTTCTTACTTCAAGTAATAACAGAATGCTATACCCTCATTTTGTAAAATAGCCACTGCAAAATAAATAAGAGTATGCACTTTAATTATACCAATGTATTAAATAATATTTTACACATGCCCCCCCCCTTCCCCTTGGAGAATGTTTGTTTCCTTCCTATTAACATCTGATTTAATATTCTGACTCTCTACTTAAAAGTCACAACATGTCATTGACCCTCCCAGCACTTCCAACTGGGCTCTTGACAGCAGGAAATATATGACATTGACTCTAATGTGTACTTCCTATTTGTGGAACAGTCTTTTTGGCTACTTTGGGGTGTAAAAGAAGGGATAAGAGATTGATATGAGGTATTTTGCGAAACCAGTTGGAGGTGCTGTGGCCGGCTGTGGGATCCTGGTGCTGTTTTTACTCTTGTCCTGTTTTCCTTTGTTTCCGCAGGTCTTCCTATCCCCTTTTCCTCCCCTCCACCCTGCTCTGTTTCCCGCGGCTCTTTTTGCCGGGTCGTGTTGTCCTCTCTCTCCCTCTCACACACCCTGGCAACCTGCTCCTCCTGCATTCTAATGTCGTAGTCTCGGGTTAATCTTCCTCCTTCTCCTCTTCCTCATCCACCTCTTCCTCATCCTCCTCCTTTTCTCACCATTTACCTTCCCTGCAAGCCTGTAATCTCCTCTCCCTTGGCTGGCAAGTAATGTTCCCACAATGTTGCCGCAACGTTAGCCAATGTTGATGGTTTTCAGGCAACATTGAGGCAAAGTTGTGAGAAGGCTTACATGTTTGCCAGGTTTATTTTTCTTCCAATTCCTTCTTGATAAACTCGTCCAACCCCTAATCCAACCCGTTCAAATGCCTTGATCTTGGTGAGCGGATGTTTGAATGACAATGTGGTCAGGTTTTATACGTTTAACTAGGTTAATGAAATTGTAAACCATACAGTTATACCTGTAAATATAACTGTAACTTCAGCAGTAAAGGAATAACATTTCTTGAAAGAAAAATATTAGCTTTTGAATACTATGTGGCTTGTTTACTTGTAGCCAGCTTGCAGCCAGCCCAGCCCCCTTCAGTGGACACAAACAACAGCGTCTTTCCGCTTCATAATTTGGTTCTCATTTTCGGGGAATGGAAAGAGTATTTTGGGGGATTGGGATGATAAGGGAAAATAGTAGAGCGATACTATTTCTGGTATTTCTATGCCATATTTTGCACGGTGCTGGCTTTATAGTTGGGCAACTGGACATAATCAATGGTGTCTTTACTCAAAGGAGGTTTGTGGTCATGTTCTTTGTCAGGTCTAGAGTACAGTATGTGCAGTGAAACATGATGATCAGTCACTCGCAGTACAATGCACCGCAGAGAGACAGCTTTCTAAATGTGATATATGACAATTAAGATTTGACAATTAAGAATTCTTATGGTACTATGTGGGTCATCAAGTCTATGTTGTGTTAGGGCTAGTGATACCCTCGTAATAATCTATACAGTGGTAGTTGATGAACCAATAAGGTGTTTTCATTCCTGCAACAACCTCCTGTGAAGGTCACATTAGGCACTTAAGGAACCCGCTCACCAATAGCATCGGCCTGTATCCCTACTCCCTAACTCCCTCCACTTACTTTCCCCACCACAAAATTCTGAAACTTCAGTACTCTCCTTCGTAAGCCCAAAAAAAGCACACCAATCTTTTAAATACCTGTAAAATGTCTAAATTGCTTAGGTAAGACTTCAAGCTTCATGATTGTGCTTAAAAAAACCACACATATTTGCTTACTGTGTGGATGAGCCAGCCAGGAGGAACTGAAGCCTGTCTCTTTTAATGCAATGTTGTTTTCAGGGAGAGAGGGGCAAGAAAGGCAACAGGGGAACTAAAGGGGATAAGGGAGACCAAGGAGCACCCGGATTAGATGCCCCCTGTCCGTTGGTATGTCCTGCGTTCAATGTGCAGCCAGGAGGCAAAAGGAAGGAGCGACCCTCGGAATGCCATATAACCTGCAGTGACAATCAGTAGTCTCTGAATTCTGATTCGGACTTCCTTTTGCCTCTGATGATAATCGACTCTAATAGACCCTGAAGTGGTTTTTGGTCCAAACGTCCTCTACAGTGTTAAGTCCAGCGACACAAACTACTGCAGTGATGATCATTTGGTATTCAGTGAATGCCTGGATGATTATGAGTTCTGAATAATTACCCCAGGACCAGGGACCATAAACTATCAGAGGGGGTTTTCTTTTCAGGGGTAAGACTAACAGGAACATGGCCCATTCTCTCCATTGAGTCTGTTCCTGTCAGTCTCAGGCCGCTTGCATGTTTAAGTGTGTCTGTCGTTACAGGATTCGGTCTGTTCATGGAGCGGCAGCAGGTAATCTCATTGGCCAGCAGGGGGTACTGCTCCTAAAGGAGGGGCAATGTGCAAATGTTTACAAAGTTGATTTCACAAACAGGGTTTCCGAGGCTTTAAAGGAGAAAAGGGTGAACCGGGCCTACCTGGCCTGGATGGGCTGGATGCCCCTTGTCCTGTGGTATGCTTCCTCTCTTCCTTTCCTATCCATCACTTTGGCTTCCCTAACCACATATAACAATTCCCTTCACTCTCTTATTCGTTTTGCTGTAGTTATGAGTATAAGCCAATATAACAGGGCTGCGTGAAAATGACATTGAGCTAACCCATTAGTACCGTTAGGTATGTAACAGGTTATTACCTCGAAAAAGCAACGCCTTTATTAACCAAGTAGGCATGCGCACACTTCAAGTTCTTGATTAAGACGTAGCTATTTACTACAAATACTGCTTAGAACACTTGTTTAGATGAACTGTGCATCATGATTTTTCCCTTTTACTAACATTAGTAATTGATTTGCTGAGAATGCTGTTATTTTGTCTTGCAAGGGCAGTAGAACACCTACACTAATTAGTGGTGTGTTACAGAATCTATTTTCTTGATCACAACCCGTGATCCATTCAGTGACTTTTGTTTGAAAATGTCAAATACTCTTAATAGTTAATGGCTTTACATTTCATTATTTGTATCCCTGTCCCACTCGCATGGCACCCTTTTCCCACCTTGTGCCTTACCTTTTTGGCCAACAGAACTGTATTGGGAAAGATTAAAAAACCAGCGCCTCCTCATTGATTTTCATTGAACCCTGTTTTGAGTTTGTGTATTGAAAAGGAGAAGGGGAATGGAAGGTTTGATTCATTCATAAAAGTTGCCATATGAAAGAAAATAACAGCCCAGTGGCTGGGCTTAAACCCTAGTTCTAAATAAAAGTTTGAATGAGGCCTCCTGAGTGGTGCAGAGCCATAGTCATCACTACAGACCTGGGTTCGATCCCAGGCTGTGTCACGACCGGGAGACTCATGACACACAATTGGCCCAGCGTAGTCCGGGTTAAGGGGAGGGTTTGGCCGGCTGGGATGTTCTTGTCCCATCGCGCTCTAGCGACTCCTTGTGGCGGGCCAGGCGCATGCACACTGACTCCGGTCGCCAGTTGTACGGTGTTTCCTCCGACACATTGTCTTCTGGGTTAAGCGAGCAGTGTGTCAAGAAGCAGTGCGGCTTGGCGGGTCGTGTTTCGGAGGACACATGGCTCTCGATCATCACCTCTCCCGAGTCCGTACGGGAGTTGCAGTGATGGGACAAGACTGTAACTACCAATTGGATATAACGAAAAAAGGGGGGAAAAGTACGGTTTGAAGGAATTTATACTATTAAGTATTTTCACACATACACATCTACTACTGCGCCTGAGCAATGGAGCCAATGGAGCTGCTGTATCCCCACTTTCTGGTAACTAAGTGGGGGGTGCAAAATGATCATAATCCAATGAGTCATTTCTTATTTTCAATGATTAACAATGTTTTGAGCTAGTATGTATTAAAATAGATGTGTCCATTTGAAATATGCTTTAATAATGAAGCGATTGTGTCGATTGCACCCTGTCCCCTCAAGATGAATTGTTTTGACCACTCTAAACTTTTGCTTCGCTCCCATGCGCCACTGTTTTTGTTCAGTGCAGTTAGAAAGCACTAGGTGCACCACTGGTGTATAAAATGAAAAGGCACCTGCAAAAAAAAATAGTTTATCTATTGTCGCTTTGCAGTTGCAATGTAGTCAAGCTGTGTAGGCTACATACAGTGCCTTTGGAAAGTATTCAGACCCCTTCACTTTTTCCAAATTTTGTTACGTTTACATTTAATTTGAAATGGATTAAATTAATACAAATCCTCATCAACAACTACACACAATACCCCATAATGGCAAAGCGAAAACCTGTTTTAGAAATGTCCTAAATAAAAAAAAAAAAAACATAAATACCTTATTTCCATAAGTATTCAGACCCTTTGCAATGAGACATCCTTGATATGTTTCAACAACTTGATTGGACTCCACCTGTGGTAAATTCAATTGATTGGACATGATTTGGAAAGGCACACACCTGTCTATATAATGTCCCAAAGTTGACAGTGCATGTCAAAAAACAACTTTATGGTAGACGGAAGCCACTCCTCAGTAAAAGCATCACGTCTGGAGAAAACCTGGTACTATCCCTAAGGTGAAGCATGGTTGTAGCAGCATCCTGCTGTGGGGATGTTTTTCAGCGGCAGGGACTGGGAGACTAGTCAGGATTGAGGGAAAAATGAACAGAGTTCCTTGATGAAAACCTGCTCTCAGGACCTCAGCCTGTGGAGACGGTTCACCTTCCAACAGGACAACGATCTTAAGCACAAAGCCAAGACAATGCATGAGTGGCATCTGGACAAGTCTCTGTATGACCTTGAGTGGCCCAGCCAGAGCCTGGACTTGAACCCGATCGGACATATCTGGAGAGACCTGAAAATATCTGTGCAGAGCTTGAGGGGATCTTGAGAGAATAATGGGAGAAACTCCCTAAATACAGGTGTGCCAACCTTGTAGCGTCATACCCAAGACATCTTGAGGCTGTAATCATTGCCAAAGGTGTTTCAACAAACTACTGAGTAAAGGGTCTGAATACTTATGTAAATGTGATATTTAATATGCAAAAAATTACAAACCTGTTTTTGCTTTGTCATGATGGGGTATAGTGTGTAGATTGATAAGGGAAAATGTTTTAAATTATTTTTAGAATAAGGCTGTAACGTAACAAAATGTGGAAAAAGTGAAGTGGTCTAAATACCTTCCGAATACACTGTACAGTATGTGCCCATGCACCACAAAGCACAGGATCATTTGTATCTGGATAAAACAAACAGCTCTCCTTGGTAAGTAGAATTGACAAAATAAGCCATTTCTACCCTATTTCCATCAAATATGTAGGCTTCTGAGACAAGTTCATTTGAAACATTTTCATGGTGACAATGCTTCAAAAAATGGTGCCAAAAAAAGCCCTTGTTGGAGTAAAAGCGGAACAGTCAAATAATGTGCTCGCTGAGAATACACTTTTGTTACTCCTCATACTTTTCATGATTATTCTGTTTCTTGACTTTTTGTTGTCAAATACACTGCTCAAAAACATAAAGGGAACATTAAAATATCACATCCTAGATCTGAATGAATGAAATATTCTTGTTAAATACTTTTATCTTTACATAGTTGAATGTGCTGACAACAAAATCACACAAAAATTATCAATGGAAATCAAATTTATCAACCCATGGAGGTCTGGATTTGGAGTCACACTGAAAATTAAAGTGGAAAACCACACTACAGGCTGATCCAACTTTGATGTAATGTCCTCAAAACAAGTCAAAATGAGGCTCAGTAGTGTGTGTGGCCTCCACGTGCCTGTATGACCTCCCTACAACGCCTGGGCATGCTCCTGATGAGGTGGCGGATGGACTCCTGAGGGATCTCCTCCCAGACCTGGACTAAAGCATCCGCCAATTCCTGGACAGTATGTGGTGCAACGTGGCGTTGGTGGATGGAGCGAGACATGATGTCCCAGATGTGCTCAATTGGATTCAGGTCTGGGGAACGGGCGGGCCAGTCCTTAGCATCAATGCCTTCCTCTTGCAAGAACTGCTGACACACTCCAGCCACATGAGGTCTAGCATTGTCTTGCATTAGGAGGAACCCAGGGCCAACCGCACCAGCATATGGTCTCACAAGGGGTCTGAGGATCTCATCTCGGTACCTAATGGCAGTCAGGTTACCTCTGGCGAGCACATGGAGGGCTGTGCGGCCCCCAAAGAAATGCCATCCCACACCATGACTGACCCACCACCAAACCGGTCATGCTGGAGGATGTTGCAGGCAGCAGAAAGTTCTCCACGGCGTCTCCAGACTCTGTCACGTCTGTCACATGTACTCAGTGTGAACCTGCTTTCATTTGTGAAGAGCACAGGGTGCCAGTGGCGAATTTGCCAATCTTGATGTTCTCTGGCAAATGCCAAACGTCCTGCACGGTGTTGGGATGTAAGCACAACCCCCACCTGAGGATGTAGGGCCCTCATACCACCCTCATGGAGTCTGTTTCAGACTGTTTGAGAAGACACATGCACATTTGTGGCCTGCTGGAGGTCATTTTGCAGGGCTCTGGCAGTGCTCCTCCTGCTCCTCCTTGCACAAAGGTGGAAGTAGCGGTCCTGCTGCTGGGTTGTTGCCCTCCTACGGCCTCCTCCACGTCTCCTGATGTACTGGCCTGTCTCCTGGTAGCGCCTCCATGCTCTGGACACTACGCTGACAGACACAGCAAACCTTCTTGCCACAGATTGCATTGATGTGCCATCCTGGATGAGCTGCAGTACCTGAGCCACTTGTGTGGGTTGTAGACTCCGTCTCATGCTACCACTAGAGTGAAAGCACCGCCAGCATTCAAAAGTGACCAAAACATCAGCCAGGAAGCATAGGAACTGAAGTGGTCTGTGGTCACCACCTGCAGAACCATTCCTTTATTGGGGGTGTCTTGCTAATTGCCTCTAATTTCCACCTGTTGTCTATTCCATTTGCACAACAGCATGTGAAATTTATTGTCAATCAGTGTTGCTTTCTAAGTGGACAGTTTGATTTCACAGAAGTGTGATTGACTTGGAGTTACATTGTGTTGTTTAAGTGTTCCCTTTATTTTTTTGAGCAGTGTATATAGCCTACTCACTGTGGTTGTTGTTCAAAATGACAATTTTTGAATAATTGAAATAGTAACCTATTCCTGTTACTGAAGGCTATATTTGTTCAAATGTAAAACCTTTTTATTCTCTCATCATTTAAAAATGAAATATTCTACAGGTAGGCTACAGTAGAATGATTTGTGTGGTTATAAGAAACAAAACACAATTACGTTGTGTATGCTGTGCTGTTCTTTGTTTCTATTTATCAAATTAGGCCTACACAATAAGAAAATATGCAGGCAGTATATGAGTAGCTCCCCCCCAAAATATTTTTGATTAAGTAGTTTTTATGAAATACATTTTTGAAGACCCCTGCTCTAGCCCAAACTGTTCGGATATGATCAATATTATCGGAGCTACATTTGATTATTTCTGTTGCAGATTCGGGGCTGCAATTTATGGATATATAGAGTTGCCAAAGAAATTCTAATTTGATCCTGATAGTGGTAAATTAATAATACATTGGCAATTTTACTGTTATGTGAACATAATCAGTGATCACATTTTAATGCAAAACTCCAGGTGGAATTTTTAAGTTGACAGTTCTTGCTCAATGCCCTTCCAGATAACACTGCCATATTGAGAAAATTTAGAATTTTAAGATAAACCAAAGTAATTTGTAATTGTACTACATTGTCATCACATTATTTGTGACAAAAAGAAGACAAAAACTCAATGTGCAATTAAACAATGCTTTTTATTAACCTACCAAGT
The DNA here is from genome assembly GCF_036934945.1 of Oncorhynchus masou masou. Lineage (NCBI taxonomy): Eukaryota > Metazoa > Chordata > Actinopteri > Salmoniformes > Salmonidae > Oncorhynchus > Oncorhynchus masou. The sequence continues at coordinate 57,793,630 of NC_088235.1, forward strand.
ACAAAATTATAATTCAAATCCTTATTAGGTTAAACAATATTATTCCTCCCAATTTATTTATTTTTTTCGTCATTGTCATGTGTTATCCTGACCACATTCTTAACAGTGTGGCCTGTCAGTCGATAACTGTAAGTGGGATTGTCAAGGGAGGAGCATGATATTTGTGAGAGTCACAGAGTTGGTAGGGTTTCAGATCTGTCAATCAATCACTATGGGTGGGATTTTCAGGGAAGGTAGTAGATTAGTAAACAAGTAATTAAAAAACTTTTTCAATATAATTTATTGTGACAAAACCTAAGAAAAGTAGTTGTGTTCTATTCATAAATATGGATTCCCCCGGGTTATGAAACAGCGTTGCAGGAACATTATTTTAATATTATAAAAGCCATAACATTTTCGCTCTCCCACTTTCAGAAAAAGTCAGTTGCCCATGTGTACCACTACTTGTTTGGCTGGTTGTTGCTGCTTTTTTAACACAATGTGCATAGTACTTTGCATAAATATTATACACATATAAACACACAATAGTATTATCCTGACCAAAGCATTTTTATTCAACAGCAAATTGCGTTGTGTTATACTGTACATTAAGTCACATTCTACAGTTTTAGCAGTGTGGGTAACACATTACCTGGAGTTTATATCTGTGTTAGAACTACTTAATGTAAAGTTTTACCTCAGAGTGTTTATGACTCACTCCCTCTCTTTCCTTAGGGGGATGACGGCCTACCAGTATCAGGATGTTGGAATAAAGTAAGTGAAAGAGTGCCGGTTTCCTGCTGTGAATGTACGTTATCTTCATCTTGAGGTGATAAAGTGCTTGGCAGTTCTGCTTTTTAAATGATCCCCATGCTAGTATAATCAACAACATCATCTATCATTTCTTCGTTTACACTGTAGAAAAGGGCTTGTTATGAATTGTATTCATGTTCGTTATGTCCTCAATGAACATTGCATGAACTAATGCGTGGTTTGTTGCCTCTTGTTTTCTCCTTGCAGTGACGATAACTTCGAGTTGGCACGTGTGATTGTACATAGAATATTTATTTTTGTACTTTGTATGTGCTTTCTTATACTGATGGAAGAAAAAGAAAATCATAACAATATGCCAGGAGTTTTGTACAGATTGTTTATTTTTATTACTTGTAATAATGTTTATGTATTGGATTTTATTTTAATAGCTATGCATTATGTCAACATGTTTGAATAAGGAAGAATTGCAATGTGGCTACATACAGCATGATATTTGTGCATAATGTGAATGGATATTGCCTATTAACTTATTGTATCATGTGATTTTGTTTTGTTGTGACCACGCTGCACTGAATTGTGGGGCTGGAAAGGTGAAGTGTTGGCTTATTGAAACATCTTAGTTGAACCCTCTTTGTAGAGATCATAACTATGAAAATGAAAGGCACCGCAAATAATTTGTTTCTAAATATGTACACAACTCAAGTCACGGTGACAGACAGCACTGTATTTAGTCTGCACTGTACAGTATAGCCATTTAAATCACTAGCACACAGATACCCATGGATCTCATCCGATTTGAACCATTTAGGATTTCTGATATCATAAACGCATAAAGTATCCTGAATACCCAGCATGTCACACAAGCACATTTTGTCGCTTTCTCTGAAAGGGGATCTCATGAAGGTGGTTTCAACTAAGATTGCCAGACCATTTCAAGCTTTAATTGTTTCCACTATGGCAAAACTGACATTTTTAAATAGAAAACAAATACTTAGCATTTGCTGCTTTTTCACTGGCTGAGTAGTTATACAGCCAGAGTGACCAACCATTCTAAGCTATAGCTTCACATATAACCTGACCTCAATTTGTCCAAGTTATCTGTAAATATTTTTTGGGGACCAAATCTAAGGGGCCACCCCCTGCTTTTTCACTATCAGGCTCTCTTTAACCATAGGTGTTTGCCTTTTTGTTAGAACGTTATCAAATTGAGACCAACCCATGTTACAGGCTTTCTCTTGGATGACTGAAATATTGCTGCTCACCTTTAAGGCATGCTGCTGCAACCAGCCACATAGCCTCTACGGCCAGTGTACCTCATCCATTTATTTATATGAAGAAAGCCATTAATGGACAATAAATAGATATTTTTTGTTAAGAAGAAACAGATTTATTATTTACAGCGGTTTCATAGGATGTAGTAGTCCATGTCGCCCTCGCTAACTGTGTTTATGAATCAGTATTGAAGAAATGGATGAAGGGGACTGGAGTAGAGTTGCTGCTCATTGTAAAAAAGCTCTGTGTTCTGCTCTGCCTGGAAATGTATAGCTAGATTAAGAGATTGTCAGATTACCACCCTCAATAAAGTCTTCATCAGGTTCTTATACCTCATACTAGCGTGTGCCTTGTCCCCTACCTTGCCCTCCTTTGTGTTAGTTTTCAACCCATAGTTCATGGGAAATCATTGAGGATCTGTGTTCAAATGGACACGTATGTTTGTTGACCTAATATGTTCAAAATGACAATTAGAAATAAGCATACCATTTTTACAGTAAATACAGTTGTGTGCTTTAAAAAATAACACAGTCAGGTTCATAATTATTGGCACCCTGATAAAGATGAGCAAAAAATACTGTATAAAATATATAATACAAATACTGAGCTATATTCTAAGCTCCAAAAATTGGGAAATTATATTATTTTATACTAATACAATTGCTCAGAGAAATATATCAGAAAAATAATAGTGGTCAAAAACAGATAGGGGTCAAAATGATTGGCACCCCTGTTGTCAATACTCTAGCACCCTCCCCTTGTAAGTATAACAGCACTGAGCCTTTTTCTCAAATGTTTTATGTGATTTGAACACATTTGGAGGTATCTGAGACCATTCCTCCATACAGAATCTTTCCAGATCCTTTGTATCCTTTGTCTGCTCTTATGGACTGCACTCTTAAATAATGTATTGTTTCATTTTGCAGTCACTTTTATTGTGAATAAGAATAGAATATGTTTCTGTACAGTTCTACATTTGTGTGGATGCAAGTCTGATGTATGCTACCATGGCATTAATATCATACCCCCCTCCCCCCCCAAAAAATGCTAATCTCCCCTGTTATCGTAATGATGAGAGGTTAGCATGTCTTGGGGGTATGATATAAAATGCTAACCTCCCCTGTTATTGTAATGGTGAGAGGTTAGCATGTCTTGTGGGTATAATATAAAATGCTAACCTCCCCTGTTATTGTAATGGTGAGAGGTTAGCATGTCTTGGGGTATGATATAAAATGCTAACCTCCCCTGTTATTGTAATGGTGAGAGGTTAGCATGTCTTGGGGGTATGATATAAAATGATAATCTCCCCTGTTATTGTAATGGTGAGAGGTTAGCATGTCTTGGGGGTATGATATAAAATGATAATCTCCCCTGTTATTGTAATGGTGAGAGGTTAGCATGTCTTGGGGGTATGATCGTTGTGCATCTCTGTCTCTATTTACAATAAAATTGACCCCGAAATGACACAATACATTATTTACCATTACTTTATATTGTGCACAGCATAATCCCTAACATAACCAAAACAAACTGAAAATGCATCCAACAAGTTTGTGTAGTCATTGCATGCTATGAACATGGGACCAAATACTTCATTTTTGACTATATGTTATACACTATATGTGAATTTGTCTAAATAATTATGAGACATTAAAATGGGGGGACTAGATACTGTACACAAAGTGCATTCATTTCGTAACAGTAAATCATGTATGAAAATACCCTCAAATAAAAGGTGACATTCTGTACTGTCACTTCATGTAAAACATTTCACCTCAAATCCAAAACACTGGAATATAGAGCCAAATTAAAGGTGTTGGCTTCACTGACCCAATAGGGGAGTGAGTGTACCTCATTTTGTGTTGCATCACTTTGCATTGAATATCATGCCATCTAGGGATGCCTTTGATATGCAAATGTGCCATTTAACATGAATTGTGGAAAGTGTGCATTTAAGTCTCTTAAATTGCTCTGCTCTGGTTTGTAGTGACCTGAATGTGTGTGTGTGCCAAAAAAGCATGTATTGTGCTGTTTGAGGTGGGGTCTTTGAACTGACATACACAGTACACTACAGTACACATGAATGGGGGAAAGGCATATAGATTGGTAGTATGGAAATAGTTATCCATTGACATGACCCTCTTTTTCCTTAAAAGGGTCAAAATCCTTTCCAACTGGCCAAGTAGTCGAGGTTCAAGAGATCTGCTCAGTGACATTTCGCTCAAAGCTACAGAATGGAAACTTGAAGACATTTGGAGATATCTTTGAGTTTTGACCCGACCTGTGGTTGCCATTTTACTCAAAGATTTTCCAGCTGACTGAAGACAGAGCCAGTAATGTGGGGAGGGGGGGGGGGGGGGCTCCAGTGGCAGCAATGAGCAGACTGACTTCAATAAGACTCAGAAACAAAAGGATTTCAGTTTCCTTTGCAGTTTTTTGTTGAAGGATTTTCAGGCTAGAAAAGCCTTTAAAGCCACAGAGAGACTCAGATGCATTTCTTTGAGATGAATATGCTTGATTTTCCTAGGTCTTTATTCACTATGTGAAAGTAAGACATGAACCTTTTATAGTGTACACTTCCCTGTGTTTTATTTGACACCAACAACTGTGATTCAAGAATTCAGAGCAGCTCACAGAACATACAGAAATATTCTCTCCCTGTTCATGTGTTTCCAAGACTAACCAAAAAAACAAATGGAAACACTTTCGATGATTCCTGATATCAAACTCACTGCCTTCTCTACTATCCTGGGTGCTGCAGGCATATAACAGACTGTTTATGTAGCTATGTTGCCTGACCTGTGCCCAAGGAAGAACCTTATTACGAGCACTATACTGTTGGTATAAATTATATACGTATACTAAAGACATAGTATATTACATTTATTCACATTCTTGTACTGAGGTGTAAACTCACCATATCAATGCTGAAAGAGTAAGTATTATACAGTAGGAGAGGGTTCACACTGTATAAAGTGCTCACTCCATGTTGTTGTATATATATATATTACATTGGTGTGACTTGGGAGCCTCAAAAAAACGGCATCGAAACATATCAAGCATATGAATTACTCATCGATATATATGTATATATATATATGTATATATATATATATATCTATATATATTTAGCAGTCATACTGTCCGCTTTCAATGAGTATTCTAGAATAACTTGATTCATATTCCTGAGAAATGCCATACTAAATGCAATACGTCGTGCACCATTTTGGGCAGTTAATTTCAACTGTAATAATTTTAACACGTGCATCCTGTCAGTATGAATCAGTTGGGCTTTACGGTTACTGTTTGTTGCCCTTAAATATCGATTTGAACTATAAGAAAGCTTATTTATACTGTAGGCTAATCTTTATGTAAGATTCTAACCTTGAACAGCTCCTCCAAATAATTTTCTTCTTGAATACTGATGGAAGAAAGATCCCCTGATTGTTGTTGTCGTGGCTGGAGGCACAAGACCAGTTTTGGAGTTATTGGACAGTTGACAACAGACGCTGAGATTATTTTGAATCGAATGAGTTGTTTATTGAGGTAGCCTATGACGTTTTCATCGGAGCTGATCGACAATTTAATGATGTTCTTGTGTGAAAACAACGTCTGAACTCTGAACTGCCGGTATGTCCATCTTGTCAACGACTGTGATATCTTGTGCCTTTTATCTGTGTTTCACACAAGCTTCCCTGTTTCCTAAAATAATCTAATGCACAGAAGCATTCCTTATGTCATATTGACAGCTGCCTTCTACCCTTTCGCACAACTCAATCCAAATGCGCATAAGATAATAATTTAAATATTCAAAGTGGTGAATACAGAACCGTGCTTAGCTAGAGTCCATATTCATATCCAAATTGTGTATTGCGAACAAGGGGCAGTTATTGTGGTTGTTCTTTCGAGTTCATGAAAACCACATCAAGTCTGACAACTAGGCTTACTCTGCACTTGTCGTTCATACTTTACACGCAGTTGATACTGAATGTATTTAAATTCACATGAACTGCTCCTATAAAACCTCTGTGGAACATGGTCCTTATAAGAGTGGATCAAGTCAAGTGCTGTTACTGTATTACAATAACTACTGTAAATGTCACTTAAAGTTAAGTGTTGTCACTGTATTACAGTAACTACTGTAAATGTCACTTAAAGTTAAGTGTTGTCACTGTATTAAAGTAACTACTGTAAATGTCACTTAAAGCAAAGTGTTGCCCACAATTGTTGTGTTTAACAATTGATGAATGTTTCCATTTATTTTGAATGCTCTAAACAAGAAGTTGTCCTCCCAAAGATTAAAATTCGTATTCATTTAGTGGTGCCCGTTTGTGCAATGATACATAATACATGTGTAATTTGGGCGAATTTGATGCTTTTCATTTGATTAATAGATGATTTAGTTCACCTCAAATATTTTTAACAAGAGAGTCCATCCATCGTCCACAGTCCTTAATTAATTAACCAGAGTAATCATATGAAGATTGAATATAAATATACTAAGAATCATTCATTATTTTGTAGCAATTCATTCAAAACAACAGTCACCTTAGTGCATTGACTGTAGGGTCATCTTTGAAAGTTTGTGTGCATTTCATTTCAGCTTTTTCTCACTTATATTTTGCACAATGATGGCAGTACTCTTTAGTTTTACCAGATATTTTCTGGACATTATTATTACATGTATCATTTGTATTATGTTTCTTTGGTATACATTTCCCAATTGGTACAACTTTACTGTGTCTTGATCTTACATTGTGTTAATATATTAAGTGTACTCTTCATGTAATATGCATATAACTATTTAATACATTATATATGAGAACAAGTGATTCATGAACAACACCCATTAACTGACGATAGGTCATGCGTAATTATTTCTGGAACTGAGCACAAAATTGGTCCTTCGTATGTAATTTTGTTGCCTACTGCAAAAACTCAAATGAAGTCCTCGTTCATTATTCATTTTTGTCAATGCCACTTTGCAATTAATTCACTCTCACTTTTTTACATGACGAGTACACGGATTTGTTTTAGGACTGGTGTTGTATCAACTGTAAAGTTATGTGGTTCATCACTGGTTGACATTACCGATATGTTTATGCCAGTCAATGCTCAATGCATTCTGTTTTGTATAAAGTGGATGTATCTCTTCTTGATGCCGTCACCATTCTGAGATTTTAAAGAAATTTAGGAGATTCAGGTTTAGAAACCATTTTAGATAGTATTGTATAGCACTGCATAATAGTTCATCTGCTGTTGACATACATGTTGTTTTCTTTTAACTATCTATACTGTATGTATGCTAGGCAGAAATGAAGATGTATAATATTTTGTGTGACAATCTATCAGTTTCAGTAGCTAACTGAGAACTGATTTGAGGGCATTTATTTCAATGCATTTGATGTAAAAACCATCTGCATGCTGATATTATTGTTTATAAGCACTATTTTACAATTTAATAGCAACAGCGAAATAACTACACACCATATATGGGCATATATTTGATATGCCAATTCTGCACAAGACGAGGAATTCTGTCAGTAAAGTGACCTTTTATAACTTCCTCTGGTGTTACAGACTCTTGAAAATGAAAACAATTTGCAATGTTAACATTAAGTTGAGGTTTAGAAAGGTTGTTTCTTGAGATTCAATGTGAGTCATCCGTAAACCTTTGAATTAAATCAATCTAATCCATAGTTCAGTATGTTTTAATGGCTTCGTTGAGTGTGCTGTCAAAGGTGTTTTAACAGTTGTTGTTTTTATCAGAGAAGGTTTTTACTTTTTACAGATCTTAAATTTCAGAGTACGTCACTGGTTGCCAATTCTTATTTCACTGTTCAATACATGTCACATTTTGAGAACATTGTCAATAATTCCAAAAATAAAGAATTGAGTTTTTAAATTGTTGTTGCTGGAGGCCTGTTCAATGAAACCTTGTGGAAATAAGGTATAATAATAAATAATAATACGCCTGGCCATCATGTAAACGAAAAAATATCAACGCAAGGTGTGAATATGGCCAGTATTCAACTCCGTTTCTACGTTGATAAACACCATGCGACCACCAGGGGTAGCCACCAGAGGTAGCCTTGATTATTCTTGCCGTCATTGGACGGAGTGGGAGTACCATTATTTCCACATAAGTACTCACATTAACGACAACGGGCTTCTGAGGAGGATGTCACAGATCACAGTGCATTCAAGGGAGATGATCGTCTTTGTTTTTTCGCAGGTGTTTGAACATCTGGAAAGGCTCATTCATTACATTTATGAAATATTGCATTACATTTTGAGAAACCAGGAACGTACTCGACGATATTGTAAGTAATATAGCTACGACTTAGGCTATTGTTGCGACATATTGCAGGCTAGTGCAATTTCATTTAGGCTATGATAGGACAAGCTCTGATGTGTGGCTGTGTGAACTTTTTACAACATTTTACAACATGTATGCCATATATACATGGCATTTTTAATCATACTTTTTGTTGTGTTGCTGCAGCATACAGTATGCATGTCAGTGTTTCAATATCATAAAATGGTAATTGCATTCTCTAGAACAGGGGTCCCCAAACTTTTTTGCATCAGGGGGACCCCCTTTGTGATAGCAAATACTTCAGGGACACCTTCATAATATCAGAATAATATCAGAATACAACTCCTATATTTTAAAGCCCCCCCCCCCCCTTGACATCAAAGAGACATTTTTGCAGAATTGAAGCAAATTTCCTGCAAATCGATACATTTTTCCTTGGGGAAGAGAATACTTTTAGCAGTTTTAGAACTATTATACACATTTTGCCATGGGGCAAATTATACATATAATTAGATATTTGGGGATGGGAATATTGCTAGCAACAACCGATTAAATACATTTTTGAAGACGTTTAGAGAGAGTGAATATATATGTATGTATGTATGTATGTATATATATATATGTATGTATATATATATATATGTATGTATATATATATATATATATATGTATATATATATATAATTACATTGTATTGCACTCTCTAAACGTCTTCAAAAATGCGACCAGATCTTAATTAATTATTATATATATATATATATATATATATATATATATATATATATATATATATATATATATATATATATATATATATCTGGTCGCAGATCTAGAATCAAGATATAGTGATGTCAGTTATGTCAATGTTTCCGTTTGAAAGATATTGTATCAGTTCCGTGCAATGAATGCAGGAATATAGGCTTCCTTATTTTCACAGTCATTGGCTTGTACGGTATTTTTTCACCAAGTTTCATTCTTTGGAGGTTAAACCGAATGCAATTGATGCTTGGAAATTTGTAGTTTGTCAATTAAATATTATCATAGGGATGTATATCCTGTGGATTTAAAATCTATTCAAGATGATCTGTTGCTGATCAAATCTATTTTAACATAAAGCAGGGACGGCTCCAGGTATAAGCAGTTGCTTAGGGCCCCAGGCCGCTAGGGGGCCCTAAGCAACTGAAATTTGGTTGTGCATAAGCAATTTGTCTCTTATTATGTCAGTCATTGACAGTCACTCAATTATCCATGTCAATTATCCATGTTCACTCAATTATCCAACAAGTTAGCAATTGTTTAGATTGGTAAATTAGTCTAGCTAGCTATCTAAACTTGTAGTAATCATGGTCAAATACCGACCAGGCACGTGCCCAGGTGCCCTGACCTCCAGCGGGCCGCCATTGATTTTGTTAGCTACCAAATCTTGATTAGAGCCCCAAAAAGGACAGAGCCGGCCGTAACATAAAGCATAATATTCTTCTCAAGGAGAAAGGAGACTTTTCACCAGACGGAGACCTATCATTGACAAGACGAGGGTGACCAAGAGCTTTCCTATGGTGGCCAGCCAACAGCTGGCCATGGGCAACGGTTCAATCAAAGCCCCACGGCCAGAGGACAGATGCCTGGCCTCCAGCCTCAAGGTGGAGCCTCAGGGCAGCCCAGTGTGGGACACGGAGCCCCTGAGGCTCAGGATAGCCCGCCTGGAAGAGGAGCTGGCCCAGAGGGACCAGGAGTTTAAAGCCCAGGAGCTGCAGCTGCAAAGCCTGCAGAGAGAGCTGGAGGCGAAAGTCTCCCAAATAGAGAAGCTCCAGGATGCCATCGGCTACAACAGCCTGGTCCGCTCCGCTCCGGCTCCCAACTACCCCAGCCACCGCTTGCTCAGTGTCATCAACCAGGGTCCCACCCGCTTCCACAGTGTGGCCGTGGAGGTCCACTGCAGGCTCAAGGCCAAGGAGGGCGTGTCAGCTGAGCCCACCTCAGGGCACTTCTGCGGGGGGTTCAGAGCCCAACATGTGTCCATAGAGAAGGCCCGTCTCCGCAAGGACTCCAGGTGGGTGTCAGACATCAACAGTACCACACAATGTTGTTGAGGATGTTGGAAGGGATAATAACTCTAGAAACATTTCCATGTCGTGGTGGACAGCCCAGACTGATTGTCCTCTATTGTACTTGTTCCTATTGTCTCATTCTCCCACATTTAATTACATTCTAACCTATTTCCCAATAAGCTAGGTCTGTGATGATAAAGCCTGCCTTTAATCATTATTTGTTCTCACTGAATGCCGGTGTCTGGTATAGGCTACATGCACATAAAAAAATAACTATGCCGAGATTCAATCTGATCTCAAATCAAATCACATTTTATTTGTCACATGTGCCGATACAACAGGCCTTACTGTGGAACGCTTACTTACAAGCCCTTAACCAGCAGTTCAAGAAAATATTTCCTAAATAAACTAAAGTAAAAAATAAAATAACAGTAACGAGGCTATATACAGGGGGTACCGGTACCAAGTCAATGTGCGGGGGTACAGGTTAGTCGAGGTAATTTGTACATGTAGGTAGGGGTATCTTGCTTGGCCCACAATGCACGTTTTAAAGTCAATGTGACCGTGTTCACGGAGACCACGTTCACAGGAAGAGGTGCATATGTCGGTTTAATTGTAAATGACCTTTTAAACGACGCATTGTCCAAATCTGTGTTCTGATTGATTCTCGGCCCAAGTGTTCTCTGGAAAACTGCCTGACTCTCTTGAAAGAACAACAGCTCTGGCCAAGCCTTTGTAGTGCCTGCCACTCCAAGGAGATTTGAAATCCTGTATTAGCATTGGAGATAATTGGAAGGCACACGGGGAAACAAAGGCGTTGAGCATCAATACGCAACATGTATGGACTGGATAATTATGGCTTCAATTAAGCAGACCTCGGTTGCCTGCCTCACACTCTCCTGCTTTAGTTCATTCACCAGGTCGATATTAGGTTAATGGACTGGCCCTCGGCTGTCTGATGTGATAACATAGGCCTTGTAGTTAAGAGGGATACAGGGGGAAACTGACAGCAGTAACGGTACTACATCAACAGTTTAGTCTTTTATGTGGCTGGTTTAGAGACTAGTGACAGCATAGGGCTTTGTCCATCTGTGAAAACATGAACGCTGTCGTATAAATACAGTTGTAACGGCGTCGTTGACAGTCTCTCGTGACAAAGCGTTTACTCATGGTCGCGCAAACTCAACCACCAGTTAGCAGCCCCTACTGTATGTAGGGCTTAGTGGGCTGTTTAATGTGAACTAATTCGACTTTTGGTGTGCTTTCCTAGTACTTTACTGCAATACATTGGATCCTTTTGTTCAGAAAAGTTATCCAAAGGCGATAAAACCCACGTTATTCAAAATAATCTGCCCATTTGTGCCTCAAGTACCAATTTACTTGACTTGCTGTCAAAGCTGATATTTGACTTCCAACTAAAACGCTGGATGAATATTGATATGGAGGTGAAACAAGGCTTTGACCTCTAAATGTAGAGTGTCTGTGCCTCTTATCTGTGCTCCTCCTGTTCCCAGCACCAAGAAGCTAATCAATGACGCCATCATGAACAATGACTTCCTGAAGAAGCTGGATCCGCAGCACCTGAGGGAGATGGTGGACTGCATGTATGAGAGGATCTACACTGATGGCCAACTGGTCATCCAGGAGGGAGAACCAGGGAACTACCTCTATGTGCTGGCAGGTCATATCGACTTTATTACCTTCTTACACAGTATATCTTTGGCTGTTGGTCTATACTCAGGCTAGGTTTTGTCCCTTCAGATGGCCTGCTAAAGGTCACTCAGAATGGCAAATTGCTTGGAGAGATGCGTCCCAGGACTGCCTTTGGAGAATTGGCTATATTGTACAACTGTAAGAGAACTGCTACAGTGAAAGGTGAGTTTAACTGGTAGAGTCTCTAGAATGAGAGGATTTCCCCTTTTAGATACAATACTTTTCCACACACATCGTAAACAAAGTGTTCATACTCAAGTGCAACAAACCACTCATGTGACATACATGATTACCAATGTACGACAGAGCAGCATGGCGGCACATGATTTTATGAGGAGTCACCAAGGGACTATTAAATCGTCATTAGAATGTACAAAACCATATTTCACACAGGTGCTTTCTCTAATCTGGCATGGAATAGTACTGTAGGAACCACACACCTTTTTCACATATTGAAAGTATGTTCATGCAATGTTCACGCAATGTTTTTCCAACTCATATAATGTTCTAAGAATACCCGGCCCAGTGAATGTCTGATGTTGTGTGGTGTGTTGATCGGACTTGTGATTTCCAATGGCCAGCTGTATCCCAGGCTCATATCTGGGCTCTGGACCGTCAGACCTTCCAGAGTATTATGATGAAGTCTACACAGGCCACACAAGAAGAGTACTTCAGCTTCCTACGCAGGTACAGCTAGAGGATTGGTCCTCAACCGTGAAGCAGGCATTGATGTCTAAGGGAGATGTGCATGAAAGTTTAGGAACATTAGGAACACAATAGAGATCCAGTATGGATGGTGTTACTGTAAGAGATGGGTTGAATGGCGCTGAAGGTTGGGACTAATAACAGCTAATAACAAGAAGATAACTAATATAAAACATAAAGTGTCCGTAAAACGTATATAGGTTCAGAACTTTTGTGAAATGAAGAAATGATTGAGGTTCGAGGAAGGTCAGGAGAAAAAACAAACAAAATATAAATGTAAAATAGACTGTGTCCGTAAAATGTATATAGTATGTATAAGCTGGAAGTAGAAGCTTAAGTGTTGTTGTTCATTAGTTTACTCCAATTAGCAGAGAAGTGGTAGGGTTAAAAAGTTATAAAGGAAAATATATATTTTTTAAAGATGTGTATATACAGTATATGTATGAATATGTATGTATTTATATGTATGTAAATAAATGCAAACAATATATATGTGGGATTGGAAATGATGCAGACAATTACATTGATGGAATTTAGCTGCAATATTAAAGCTGATCTACCCCTTAAAAATGTTTGAAATAAACATTTTACATTAGGAACACCTTCATTATATTGTGTTACAATATATGGAATGGCATCAAACCATGTGTTTGATGTATTTGATTCCATCCCATAATTCCGCTCCAGCCATTACCACGAGCCCGTCCTCCCCAATTAAGGTGCCAGCAACCTCCTGTGCTACTACAATACCCCGTTCAAAGGCACTTAAATATTTTGTCTTGCCCATTCACCCTCTGAATGGCGCACACACACACAATCCATGTCTCAATTGTCTCAAGGCTTAAACATCCTTATTTACGCTGCCCCCCCCCCCCTTCGTCTACACCGACTGAAGTGGATTCATCATGTGACATCAGTAAGGGAGCTATCACCTGGACAGTCTATGTCATGGAAAGAGCAGGTGTTCTTAATGTTTTGTACACTCAGTGTCTACTATTAAGTTAGGTTATCTTTGAAGTAGTTGTGAATATGTTGCATTGCTAAATCCACATCCCCCCCCCCCCAATAACAAACTCTGTGTCCTTATCTTTTACAGTGTATCTCTGCTGAGAGACCTGCCAGAAGAGAAGCTTTCTAAAATCGTTGACTGTCTGGAAATTGTGAGCCTTTTACTTTGTTTCTTAATCAGACTTTTTTTTTATAACAGGTGATTTGGGAAGATTTGTTGATTATTTTGTCTCATGCCTAGGACTATTTTGATAAAGGAGAGTATGTCATTCGGGAGGGCGAAGAAGGGAACACTTTCTTCATTATAGCTAAAGGAGAGGTAAGACACATGGTTCATGTTTGTAGCTGAAAAGACTCACTTTCGTATCTGGCGTTACAGAGAAGTTGAAATGCTTTATCCGACCGTGATAGATCATGCTATCTTAATTGTAGAAAACGTAGTCTGCCATATTGGATCGAGGGCAAAAATAGATAGCCCTTAACATGCTGTGGTTTCTGGCCAGGTGTGTGTCACCCAGACCACAGAGGGATGTACTGAGCCGCAGGAGATAAAGACGCTGGGTGTGGGCGACTACTTTGGAGAAAAAGCCCTTATAAGGTAAGAGCTGTTACTGATCGCTTTGACCGACTCAAAATGTTAAATGGGCAAAAGCACTCTGGCCTGGTTTGTCTTTTGCACCAAGGCAAGTATCAAACACACTTGTAACACCCCGTCGGTTCCCTCGTTCTCCCATGTTAACATGCGCTTGTCCACTTTCTATCAATTCTCATTGCTTGCCCCCTGATTGACAATCCACACATTTTACCAACGCAGTTTCAATCAAATCCTTTCACCATAGTGTAGAGTAGTGGGCCTCGGAATGTCTGTCTGTCTGACAAAGGCATGCATTCTCTGGCGGCTATTGCATGATTCTGTGGTGAATTTCCATTGGATTCAATTGTGTGTAGCTCTGCTGAATAAGACTGTCTGTTTCTTTCCAGTGAGGATGTACGTTCAGCAAACATCATCTCTACTGAGAATGACACACAGTGCTTGGTGGTGGACAGAGAGTGAGTGCGGTCACTGCGCACGCACACACACACACACGCACGCACGCACGCACGCACGCGCACACACACACACACACACACACACACACACACACACACACACACACACACACACACACACACACACACACACACACACACACACACACACACACACACACACTGAAAGGAAACAGCAGTCATGTGGTTATGCCACCTCTCCAGCAACTTCAACCAGATGGTGGGCACTTATGAGGAGCTGCAGGCGTATCTGAAGGAATATGTCGAAGAGCTCTCCCGATGTGACGTGAGGAGAAATGCACTGTAAGTAGTTCCACAAAATTACTGTTTCCACATAATTCAAATAACAAATGGCAGTTACGTACATTGACAAATACCCAACCACCCCAGACATTTTAGGACCCCACTGTGGGCAGAAACAGAGATTTAGGAGTTGAACCCAAATGGTCCCCCCTTCCTCCCTCCCTCCCTCCTTCCCTCTTTCCACAGGCCCCATTCCCGCGTTATCGACTCGTCCCCAGAGGCCCAGGAAGTGCATCGGCTCAGGGAGAGGATTGCTGTCCTCCCCACCCATGACCCCTTCCAGGACCTGGAGGTCATAGCCACACTGGGCATGGGTGGGTTCGGCCGAGTAGAGCTGGTGAGTGGCCTGATGTCTGGGTCACACCACAACATAAAGCAACGGCAAAAACAACCGCATAGGGCATAGGCCTACAGTTGCTATAAAAATGATGTAACATCATGTCAATAATTGTTATGTTTATATTGCAGGTGAAACTGAGAGATGAAGACACCACATTTGCTCTGAAGTGTATTAAAAAGAAGCACATTTTGGACACGAGACAACAGGAGCACATCTACTCTGAGAGGAATGTCCTTCAGCTGACCAAGTCACACTTCATAGTCAGGTCTGCGTCACGTGCTCACAATGCTCTCTGGTTGTCCTCACACAACACTGCCTATTGCAAAGTCCCCAAAGCAGTGTAAACATCCATAGCCTTTTATTCAGGCTTTTTTTCAAGCTTTGACAACTGCAATGTTTTCTTAGAGTACTTCACATGATACAGGTTTATATCAGTGTAAAGGAGTTCCAATATGAATGGAGCATGACTTAATAGCAGTCATGCTCCATTCATATAATCAGGTTCAATCTAAAGAGCAAGGCGAACTACTCTGTCACTGTAACCTGTTGTACTCTGAGCACGTGACAAATAAACTTTTATTTGAAGAGGGAGACAAGACATAATGATGTTTGCAAGGCCTCCCATGTGGAAAATCATATACAGTGGGGTCTGAAATTATTGACACCATTGATAAAGATGAACAATAATGATGGTATAAAATAAATAATGAAAATACTTAGCTATATTGTATGCTCAAATGCTAACTTCCCCTGTTATTGGTAAGGGTGAGAGGTTAGCATGTCTTGCGGGTATGAAATGTTGAGCATACAATATAGCTCAGTATTGAAATGATTTATTTCATACAGTCTTTAATCAAGGGTGTCAATTTCAGGCCCCACTGTAGATGTACTCTATTCCCAATCATCATTTTCTTTTTGAGGATCCTGTATTGTTTCATAAAAAACAATGTATGGTTATACAACATCATACAATCGCAGTGGGATGCAAAGTGGGACCTCGTGAATCCGCTGAATGCATAAACAAACAGTTAAGTGAAGGACAAATTCATTGTTCAGATCTATGAAAAGAGAGTGTTTGTATTCACAATGGAAATTTATACAGCATGTATTGTATCCATCTAGTCAATGCGTAACGCATGTTTAGAGTGGTTTCTGACAAAAGTCAAACTTGAAATAGAAATGAGGCAAATGCTGCCAAGACCAGTCTTACTTTCACATACTTTCGATGGTTTTAAAATTCCTTGAAACAAATATTGTAATCTAGTTTAACTAGGTTTCCATCCAATTGGCGACAGATTTTCATGCCAATATTCTAAAAATCTGCATTGAACAATATGCACATTTTCACACCAGCGATGTGTTTCCATCAAACTGACTTATTGCGGATAAAAGGCTGTGCTTGATGACATAGTGCGCATAAAAATAACTTTTGCGATTTTAATTCCAATGTACGGAATAAAAAGTTAAATGGGTTTCAATTGCATTTTTCAACTCGACTGATGGTTTGACACAAAAACGTTACGTAATATTGCAAATGTGCCCACTCTGGTCTTGGCACGTGCACTATAGCCAACAGCTCACAGATACATTATTATGGATCATTTTTATTTGTCAAACGGCAGCCAAACATCAATCATCATGTCACCAGAATAAGACCCTCGAAATGTATTGGAAAGGAGCATCAAGCTCACTTTCACCACCCTGTGAAGTTCACATTAATGGATTTAATCTGTAGCCCAATAAACGGCATGCTTTCACAAGTAGTAGTGGGAGGACAACACAACATACAGTACCAGTCACACCTACTCATTCAAGGGTTTTTCTTAGTTTTTTACTATTTTCTTCATTGTAGTATAATAATGAAGATATCAAAACTATGAAATAGCACATGGAATCATAACCAAAACAGTGTTAAAACAAATGTTTTATATTTGAGGTTCTTCAAAGTAGCCACCCTTTGCCTTGATGACAGCTTTGCACACTCTTTGGATTCTCTCAACCAGCTTCATGAGGAATGCTTTTCCAACGGTCTTGAAGGAGTTCCCACATATGCTGAGCACTTGTTGGCTGCTTTTCCTTCACTCTGCGGTCCAATTCATCCCAAACCATCTCAATTGGGTTGAGGTCAGGTGATTGTGGAGGCCCGGTCATCTGATGTAAAACTCAAATAGCCCTTACACAGTGTCTTTTGGGTCATTGTGCTGTTGAAAACAAATGATAGTCCAACTAAGGGCAAACCAGATGGGATGGTGTATCGCTGCAGAATGCTGTGGTAGCCATGCTGGTTAATTGTGCCTTGAATTCTAAATTAATCACAAAGAATGAGCATCCCCACACCATCACACCACCTCCTCCATGCTTCACGGTGGGAACCATACATGAGGAGATCATCCGTTCACCTGCTCTGCATCTCGCAAAGACACTATGGTTGGAACCAAAAATCTCAAATTTGGACTCATTAGGTTTCATCAGGTTTCCACTGGTCTGATATCCATTGCTCGTGTTTCTTGGCCCAAGCAAGTCTCTTCTTCTTGGTGTCCTTTAGTAGTCGTTTCTTTGCAGCAATTCGACCATGAAGGCCTGATTCACGCAGTCTCCTCTGAACAGATGTTGAGATGTGTCTGTTACTTGAATTCTGTGTTGCATTTATTTGGGTTGCAATCTGAGGTGCAGTTAACTCCTTTGTAGCAGAGGCAACTCTGGGTCTTCCTTTCATAAGAGCCAGTTTCATCATAGCGGTTGATGGTTTTTGCGACTGCACTTCAAGAAACTTTAAAAGTTCTGGAAATGTTCCACATTTCCTGACCTTCATGTCTTAAAGTAATGATGGACTGTCATTTCTCTTTGCTTATTTGAGTGGTTCTTGCCATAATATGGACTTGTTCTTTTACCAAATAGGGCTATCTTCCGTATACCACCTCCAATCACCACAACTGGTTGGCTCAAATGCATTAAAAAGTAAAGAAATTCCACAAATTAACTTTTAACCAGGCACACCTATTAATTGAAATGCATTCCAGGTGATTACCTCATGAAGCTGGTTGAGAGAAGGCAAAGAGTGTGCAAAGCTTTCATCAAGGCAAAGGGTGGCTACTTTGAAGAATCTGTTTAACACCTTTTTGGTTACTACATGATTCCATGTGTGTTATTTCATAGCTTTGATGTCTTCACTACAGTAAAAAAAATAGTAAAAATAAAGAAAAACCCTTGAATTAGTAGGTGTGCCCAAACCTTTGTCTGGTACTGTATCGTTGCTTGACTCCAAATTTACTTTGATGTGTTGGTTACTATATTTCAATATAAAGGCATTTCCATTGCCATTTCTCGCATAATACACTTTACTGACCAAAAAGATCCCTTCATGTCGAAGGAACAAATTGTCTGTCAGCATTTATAAAATCCTCTGTTTCCATCAGCTCAGTCATTACTTTTTTCATACATCAGGTAATTAATCCGCATGAAATGAATGGATGGAAACCTGGCTAGTTTTAGACAAAGTGATGTTTATTATTTCCCAAGTGATTTAGTTCCATTGCCATGACTCCCATGACTTGAGAGTGAAAGGTCTCATTTCACTGAATAAGACAAGTCAGCCCTCAGATTGACACGGGAAAAAGGACTGTGGAAGTGAAGGGTGTTGACCATGAAACAAGAAGTGGTTCATGAGAGGAAAGTTAGAACTTTCCTATTAAGAGTGAGAGGCCCCCCTCCACATGTTCTATGGTCCAGCATGAGTTGCTAAGGAGTCCCTTTGGAGAATGTCGTTGTCCTTGGTCTCACCGCTGAGTGTAGACTGAGGTTTGATTTATCCGCCCTGTGACATTCAAGGACAAAAGGTCTGGGCAAACACTGATTCCAGCTGCCACTCAAAGAGGAAAGTTCAGTTTGAATGCCATATCCATCTTCACACACCTCTCTCTTCTCTCTCTTTTTCAAAATGCTCCTTTCTCTCACTCTGCTTTCTTAGTAACTGTTCTTTGGGGCTCAATTGACAAACAGATCCAAGGCAAACAAAAAGCAGTTTAACACCTGAAAGTACCTCACCCAAAGAAACATTCTGCGGAGCTGAAGACCTCTGTCAAGAACCCCAGAACAGTAACATTGTTCAGATGGTCCTAAGTCCTCTAAAGGTCACTTTGTGTTCCAGGTTGTTTCGGACATTCCGAGATGACAAGTATGTGTACTTGCTACTGGAAGTCTGCCTGGGTGGTGAGCTGTGGAGTGTACTACGCGACATGTGAGTGTGGGTGGTCTTACATCTGCTAAAACACCTCAAAATCCTGTAATCAACAGAGCTCGCCAGCTTGTAGTCCTAAAAACAAAACGTTTTGTTTCGTAAAGCCGTTCCTATGGGGAAAAATTAATGGGGAAAGCAGCCTTTATGTGCGTCCGTGTTTTTTTGAATGACATAAATGCTTCAAAATTCATGAAAAGTTGTTACAGTACAAAATCCTAATATGTGTCTTAATGTTGGCCTTGACTGTGAAACAGGAGTTTCTTTGAGGAGCAGACAGCCCGCTTCTGCATTGCCTGTGTCCTGGAAGCCTTTGACTACCTCCACGCCAGAGGAATCATCTACAGAGACCTGAAACCTGAGAACCTACTATTGGATGCAGAAGGCTATGTCAAAATGGTAATAGACCTTCATTTGATCACTGCTCATTTTCAGTTGTTTGTACATAGTCAGACACTACATGACCAAAAGTATGTGGACACCTGCTCATCGAACATCTCATTCCAAAATCAAGGACATTGATATTGAGTTGGTACCCGCTTTGCTGCTATAACAGCCTCCACTCTTCTGGGAAGGCTTTCCACTAGATGTTGTGTGTTCTTCCACACCGATCTCAATAAACCATTTCTGTATGGACCTTGCTTAGTACACGGGGGCATTGTCATGCTGAAACAGGAAAGGGCCTTCCCCAAACTGTTGCCACAAAGTTGGAAGCACAGAATCCTCTACAATATCATTGTACTGTATGTGATGAGATTTCCCTTCACTGAAACTAATGGACCTAGCCATAGACCATTATTCCTCCTCCACCAAACCTTACAGTTGGCACCATTCATTCGGGCAGGTAGCGTTCCCCTGGCATCCGCCAAACCCAAATTTGTCCATCGGACTGCCAGTTGGTGAAGCGTGATTCATTACTCCAGAGAAGGCCTTTCCATTGCTCCAGAGTCCAATGGTGGTGAGTTTTACACCACTCCATCCGACACTTGGCATTGTGAATGGTGGTCTGTGTCGGCCATGGAAAGCTTCCGATGAACAGTTCTTGTGTTGACGTTGCTTCAAGAGGCAGTGTAACGGGGTGAATGACTGGTTGCTGGGAAGTCAGGCGCAGGAGAGCAGAGATGGGTGATAACAGGAGAACTTTAATATACACCCTGGCCCAAAGGCACAGGCGAGGCAACACAAAGCACAACTACGGTAACATGAACCGCATTAAATAAAACAAACAAAACTAGGTTTGAAACAAACCTAGCGCAAGCCAGCCTGTAGCGTAACACCCTACACAAAGAACAATTCCACACACAGACATGGGGGAAACAGAGAGTAATATACATTTAGTCTGATGAGGGAATGTGAACCAGGTGTGCGGGAAAACATGACAAATCCAATAGAAAATGAAAGTGGAGCGGCGATGGCTAGAAGACCGGTGACGTCGACCGCCGAACGCCGCCCGAACAAGGAGAGGGACCGACATCGGCGGAAGTCGTGACAGGCAGTTTGTAGTGATTGTTGCAACTAAGGACAGATTATTTTTTTTGTGCGCTACACGCTACAGCACTCTGCTGTTCAATTGTGTGAGCTTGTGTGGCCTACCACTTCACGGCCGAGCCATTGTTGCTCCTAGATGTTTCCACTTCCCAATAACAGCACTTACAGTTGACAGGGGCATCTCTAGCAGGGCAGAAATTTGATGAACTGACTTGTTGCAAAGGTGGCATCTTATGACGGTGACAAATTGAAATTCTGTTAGCTCTTCAGTAAGATCATTCTAGCCTTCTATAGCCAAAACCACCAGGGGTGTACATGTTTGAAGGGGTGTCCATGTTACAGTATCTGTCTGTTTCCTCAGGCTGACTTTGGTTTTGCTAAGAGGATAGGCCTGGGGAAGAAGACATGGACATTCTGTGGGACCCCAGAGTATGTGGCCCCAGAGGTCATCATGAACAAGGGCCATGACTTTGGAGCTGACTGCTGGTCTCTAGGGATCCTCATCTTTGAGCTGCTGACTGGCAGGTGAGACAGTAGGACAGTATGATCTGTGATGTGATCGGCCTTTGACAATAACAGTGCCCCAAATGGGTGGAGTGTTGTGGACACTGAGTATGTGCTTGAATCTTGAATAAGGCTCTTCAGGCACTTCACTCTGAGAGGAACCATTCGACGTTAGGCCTCATTCCACAACCACGGTAACATATTTGACACTAGGATGTTGAGTGTATGAGTGTCTATCAGCCTACTTGAGATAGCTTGTTGGGCTGCATAAGACAATACAGTGTGTGTAAGTGCCCCAAGCATATCCACGATACCATTTAGCTAGTGCCTGTCATGTTCATCATGAGCAAGATCCCTCAAGATCCCCTATTTGTTTTCTACACATTTTCTACCCTCCAAACCACCTCTTCCAGCCCACCATTTTCTGGAACTGACCCTATAAAGATCTACACCATGGTCCTCCACGGGATTGAAAAGGTTGAGTTCCCCAAGAGGATCAGCAAGCGCCCCGATGACCTCATCAGGAGACTCTGCAAGTATGTGGCTGTGGCATCACTGACTGCTGCTGTCGTAATCCCATTAAGCGACAAATAGGGCTGTAGTTGAATTAAATGAACAGTGTGTCTGTCTGTCTACTTTGTTTGAGGTAAAGCCAACAAAAATAATGAAACCCTAGTTCCCCATAGGGTGTCGCATAATTGGTCCAGCGTCATGCGGGTTTGGCCCGGAGTAGGCCTTCATTGTAAATAAGAATTTGTTCTGAACTGACTTGCCTGGTTAAATAAAGGTTAAATAAAATGTTTGAAAAATAATAATAATAATTGATGTCCGTCCCCCTAGTAACATCCCTAGCAACCTATCAGGGCACAAGTCACACAGGTCAGAGAGAGTTTGAGAGGCTGGTTTATGGTACCCCCTAGACTCTCAGGCTCCAGTCATGGGGGATGGGGAGTGGAGTGTGCAGCTCAGGGTTGTGAGGTGCTAATAACAGTCCCTACTCACTGTATTCTCCCAATTAGCACCATAACACCAGTAAACCTGACGAAGATCCTCTGGATCTAAATGTTGTCGTGGTGGTAGTTGGCAGCATATAAAGGATGTGTGTGTAAATTCAATCTGTCAGTCTGCTCCGATAGCAGCGCACTCTGTATTGAGAGTGCCAGAGTACTCAGAGTGCCAGAGTACTCAGAGTGCCAGAGTGCTCAGAGTGCCAGAGAATAATAATGAAGGAATTTACCAACACCCTTCACTTGTGGAAATGACAGGTGACAGTAAACGTCTGCAAAAAAATATTTTATTAAATTGTTGCCAGCAGCACAGTTACATTCACTAAATTACATGAAAACAGTCCAACTAGCTCTGCTAGGGCAGTAGAGTGTGTTCACTCATTTGTGTCTGGAAGTAGCTAGTAAGCTAGCCAACTTTAGCCTGTTAGCTTGGGTGCTTGACTGCCGTTGTGAGTTCAGAACACTCAGATAAACCCTACCAGAGCATCCAGTGTGTGCTCTGAACGCTCAGAGAGTGAAACGATCTGAATTTATGCATGGACAATCTGACAACACTCTGAATTTACTAACAACCCAGAGTGCACTTTGACACACTTTCAGCTGACGAAACAGTATGTTGATATTTGATTGGTCATAAATAGGCTACTGGACAAGGCTCGTGAGCACCATGTTTAAAATCCTTTGGCCAGCTCAGTGAGTCACACAGCAATTGAGACTTTAGTAATTGACCAGACAAAAACAACTGAATGTAATTGGTCCATGAGTGGCCTGCATGGATAATAATCACATATCAAACCAGACCAGGTCTGAATCAAATAGACTGTGTCATATCTACTGTATCGACCTGCTTTCGTGTGTATAGGGTATTAGCTGCAATCATGTTGTCAGCATTCTGTTTGTCCAGATGGTTGTCAACAATAACAGGTACATATATATTGTCCTGCCTTTAGGCTCAACCCTGTGGATAGGCTTGGTAATAAGAAGAACGGAATCATCGACATTAAGAAACACAAGTAGGTCTGCTTCTTTTTAATAAAGCATCATCAACACCAACTACACACCTAGACAGATCCTAGATCCTAGCCACTAATCAGCTATGGTTCTTTAACGTATTCAGCCATTGATGGATTTGTGATCAAATGTGATATAAATCCAGCTCAGTTTGAACAACTTGCTCAGTGGTGCCTTCATAACCAGTAGGCTATGGATCATTCTCTCTCCATTCAGTCACCCAGAGACATTAGGATAATTATTTCAGAACCTATTGGTGTCATACCTCTCTGCACTGTGCAGAGCAATGTGTGTTGAGCACCTACCCCCTCCCTTCTCTTCAGTATCATGTCTCAATAGTCAGCACTGCATAAAAATAACAGCACTTGGGAGCAATTATCTGTGAGAATGGGGGGTGCATCTGCCTCCTTATTTAATCAGCAGAGCAGAGCCTGAATAGACCATAGGACTGGCAGAGCTGGCTTCCTCTCAACAGTCATCCGAGCACTAATGCTCGAAGCTGGAGGAACTCACTGGGCAAATCATAAAATCGTGACAGCCATTTTGACCTTTGTTTGGTCATTAGAGAGATGTTCCTGTTCTGTGTAGGCGAGTGATGTTTGGTAGAAATGGTATGTAAACATTAGTGACCCTATTAGCAGTCCAATATGACCTAAATCATTCTGTTTTTAGTGTTGCTGTGACTGTATACTCCTGTGTGTGTGTCTTCCTGCAGAATAAAACATTCTGTTCACTGCTTGATACAGGGTCCTATAGGCTGGGGTCTGTCTTTGTGGGGTGATGTGTGTGCATGTATGTAATATCTATACCAACTGTTCTGTATTGTATTGGGTCTGGTGGAGTGTGTGGGCACTGGGGGATGATGGGATCGATCTGTAGTTATGACAGAAAATGAATAGCTGACTTTTTGTGACGTCTTGCAGGTGGTTCCAGGGCTTCAACGGGGAGGGGCTGAGATGCCAGAAGCTCATATCCCCACTGAAGAGAGAGGTGAAGTGTTCTGATGCGTAGTACTCTAATCACAAAATTATAGAGTACAGGTATATGACCGTCAAAGGAGTTCTTGGATGTGACTGTATCTGACGGGTGTTCTTTGATGTTCCTCTCCCCAGCTGAAGGGGCCGATGGACCACAGCCACTTTGACATCTTTCCCCCAGAGCTGGAGGAGCCTCCAGATGAGCTGTCAGGCTGGGACAAGGACTTCTGAGGTGCCATTTTGAGCCTCTACTCCGCACAGCCAGACAGGTGATGTCACTCTACTACCTGACGCTGGTGTTCCACTACTGCAGTGAGCTGTGCTATCTGACCTAAGACAATAGACACCACAGAAGCAGCGTTGACTGAATACTGTAATCCCGTCTCTTCCCTGCGGTTGCCATTCTTGCAATATATTTGACATCATGCGTGCCTGGCTGTTGCTGCCTTGCAGACGGAGAAGATCACCTTTTTTGGGGCTCTTGGCCGGATGAACAGTGTGTGAAGTGTCACTTGAAACTCTCATGTGACAGCAAGGACTTTCATCAAGTGATTAACTTTGAGTGCCAAAAACTCTAATCTCGGTCAAATTCTTTCCCTCAGACAGAAACTCTTAGGACAATGGAAATAAATAATAAAGCTTCTTGATTGTTACAATTAAAAACCAATGCATTTCGGCTTTTGGAATTCTTCAGGGTTTTTACAAAAGAAAATAAATAATGAGGGTTTTATACAGTACATTTCAAAATGGGCTACTATGGACAAATCACTATAAGACAACATCCTGTAACAAAATATCTGATTAGTAAAAAATCTGACCAATTGTCCTTGACAAATTACACACAATACATATTACAGTCACACATTATTTGGATAGTCCGGATCCGGATAGTCCATCTGATGCTCTACAGATGGTCATATTATCAACAAACTATGTGTTGATAAGCAACTGCTTGCTAAGATTAGGGTAAGGGTTAGGTTTAGGGTTAGGTTTAGGGTTAGGTTTAGGGTTAAGTTTAGGTTTAGGGCTCGTAGATACCAGTGGCTGTAACAGCTTTCTTTATGTGAAGGAGAGTCGGACCAAAATGCGGCGTGGCTATTTAGATTCATGTTTTAATGAAAAAAGGAACACGAATTAATACAAAAACAATAAACGTAATGTGAAAACCGAAACAGCCTAAACTGGTGCAAACTAACACAGGAACAATCACCCACAAAACCCAACACCAAACAGGCTACCTAAATATGGTTCCCAATCAGAGACAATGACTAACACCTGCCTCTGATTGAGAACCATATCAGGCCAAACATAGAACTAGACAAACTAGACATGTAACATAGAATGCCCACTCAGCTCACACCCTGACCAACCAAAACATAGAAACATACAAAGCAAACTATGGTCAGGGTGTGACAGTGGCGGTAAACTTCTTCAGGATCGGTGGATCCCCTGCGAGACAGTTGAGCTAACGTAAGCTAATGCGATTAGCATGAGGTTGTAAGTAACAAGAACATTTCCCAGGACATAGACATAAATGTTATTGGCTGAAAGCTTAAATGATTGTTAATCAAACTGCACTGTCAAATTTACGGTAGCTATTACAGTGAAAGACTACCATACTATTGTTTGAGGAGAGTACACAGTTTTGAACGTGAAAAGTTGTTAATTATCAAATTAGACACATTTGGACAGTCTTGATACAACATTTTGAACAGAAATGCAATGGTTCATCGGATCAGAATAGATTCTGCACTTACACTGCTGCCATCTAGTGGGCTGTAATCTTACATTATGGCCTTTCTCTTGTGTTTAAAAGATGATGGTAGAAAAAAATACAAAAAACAGTTGTTTTTTTCTTTGTATTATCTCTTACCGGATCTAATGTGTTATATTCTACATTCCTTTCACATTTCCACAAACTTCAAAGTGTATCCTTTCAAATGGTACCAAGAATATGCATATCCTTGCTTCAGGGCCTGAGCTACAGGCAGTTAGATTTAAAAAAGGGTCCGATCCTTATTAAGGTGATCAGATTTCTGAAATGAAAACCGGGGACATTTCCAGTTCGGCGGTCAATATATCATTAAAATATCAATCTTATTGTCTATGAAATAAAAAAGGGGACAATTCGGTTTCATGTATTTAGTCTAACAGGCACACTGTGGTAGAGAAAACAACTATATTACAGAAACACTACAGACAAGACAGAACAGCCTTTCAGTGGTCCTGGTAGTCTGGGTAGAATAAGAGCAGAAGAGAACATGAGCAAAATTTAAGAAAACAGAAATGTCACGTCCTGATCTGTTTCACCTGTTCCTGTGATTGTCTCCACCCCCTCCAGGTATCGCTTATTTTCCCCAGTGTATTTATCCCTGTGTTTCCTGTCTCTATGTGCCAGTTCGTCTTGTATGTTTAGTCAAGTCAACCAGTGTGTTTTTCCCGTACTCCTTTTGCTAATTCTCCTTTTTCTAGTCCTCCTGGTTTTGACCCTTGCCTGTTTCTGGACTCTGTACCTGCCTGCCTGACCATTCTGCCAGCCTGACCATTCTGCCTGCCTTGATTACGAGCCTGTCTGCCACTCTGTATCTCCTGGACTCTGATCTGGTTTTGACTTTTTGCCTGTCCACGACCATTCTCTTGCCTACCCCTTTGGATTATTAAACATTGTAAGACTCCAACCATCTGCATCTGGGTCTCGCCTTGATAAAAAAAATTGTATATGTGAAATATTTAACAACATTAAAAAAAAGATGATGATGAGATTGGTAACTACATAATATACTTAAACCAACCTAATCTGTATATTTCTCAGAATAATGTATTTTCATCAGAATTGCTCTGTCTTTGTCCAGCTTCTCCATGAACTCCTGGCAGGGGAGGTTGAAGTTTGTCTTCACAATAAGCATTTCCTTGATGGTAGGAACAGTGACCCTATTTCTTGCTACTGTCCAGATATCATTAATTTGGGAGAACACTCTCTCGACTGGTGCATTACGTCCAGGTAAGCACATGACAACAGATGCTAATCTAGTCAGGTTAGTGTGTGGGATGTCATTCTCTTTGAAGTGGGTAACCACCGTGCTCCATCTATGACTAAGTGGTGTCTCAGATGTTTTCCATGCGTCAAGCGATTTTATTTTTTTCCTTCCCCCTCTTTAGGAAATCTTGCAGGCCATTAAGCTCGTCAAACAATGCATCCTCATTGATGGTCACATTGGGGCATTTTTCCTGCAGTGTGGCCGCTGCCTTCTGGATCTCTTCACCCAGAGGTTGCCTTTTTAAAAGGAGACAATCTAAACCTATCACCTCCCGCTGCGGAGCATTTTTAATTTTGGTATGGACATTGACCCTCCCCAGCCTATTCAGTCCTCCATAGTTGGTATTTGTGTTGTCGGCAGAGAATGCCACGACTTTGTTTTCCAGGTTACATTTTTGGATGACCACCAGGACCTCAGCTGCAATTTCCTCTGCTGTTTCTCCTTTCAATTCAACAAAATCAAGCAGTTTTGTTTCCACAGACGTGCTGCCATCATATATTTTACAATATCTGACTACTATTGGCAGCAGCTTTACATGTCTATGATTGGACGCATCAATGGACGGGGACACAAATTCAACTTGGTCCAGGTCCTGTAGTTGCCCATGGTGCTAACACATTACTAAAACTGTGGATATGTGTAACTATGATTGTGTCGCATAGTGTGGTAGCAAAGACATCCTCTTGCACAACTAAATCATATTCTTCTTGGTAAGTCTCTACCTTCTTGAAGAATGTGGTGACAGAGGGCATACCAACACGGCCAATCAGAGAGGCTTTATGCTTTTTCGTTTTACCACTGCCGCCCCCCCCCCCACACACACACACTGCAATTGAAAAAGAGGAATTACAAAGGGTGCAGTGAACCATTCTATCGCCTTGACCTGAGCGTATAAATGGAAATTCTCTCATCACGTTGTCATTAAAATGGCATTCCCACTTGGAAAGAGCCACTGTATCTCCTTTGTCTGCTCTTCTTCACTCCCCTTGTGTCACTCTTCTTACTCTCAACTTGTTCTTCTCCTCCGATATTTCTCCTCTTTTCTTCACTCTTCTTCCTTCTCTTTCTTCCTTTCCTTCTCTTTACCTTTCCACCTCACTCTTCTACACTCTCCTCACTTCACTCTTTTTACTCCCTTAATTTGTCCTTCTCTCTCTTCTCCTTCCTCTCCAATCTTTAATAATTAATTGTACACTATTACATAAAATAGATTCCCAATGCTTGCCTCATTTTTGTATTTTATCTCAAAAACATTGTTTGGAATAATACATTGGCAGGCTCTGTAATCATATCTTTACCTTTCCTCCTCTATCTCCTTCACTCTTCCTCCTATCCAGTCTTCCTCCTCTCCTTCTTCTCCACTCTCTAACAGAAAACATTATGCCTAATGTTATCCATGAAAATGGAGAGGGGGGGCTCCCTCTTTAATAATTTGTGTATCTTCATTTTTAATCGCAGTGCTTAAAGCAAAGGCCCGTGGAATCATGCTCAGATCACATAAAGAATTTGTGATAGTAAAGTTTTGAAAAATGTATTTGTTATTCAAATTAAAAGCCAAATCAATAATCGCCTTTGGGTAATGATTTAACTCCCAGTGCTTGTGGGACATTTATTTTGAAGGCACGTATAAATAACAACAGCACGAGGACAGACGTTGACTGACAGGCTGACAGACATGTCACATTCTTACGAGGCTTAACCCCAGAGGAGGTTAATAAGTGTGTGGCAAAGCTGAGACTGAGTTTTGAAAAGTTATCCAGTGTGACCACTGATGGGTGCCCAAACTTGACAGGAAAAAAACATTGGCCTTTTGAAAAGGATACAAGATCAAGTAGCTGAGCTGAACCCAGATCAGAAAATTATTTTCCTGCTTTGCATTATTCATCAGGAGGTGCTCTGTAAATGTGTTCTGAAAATGAGCCATGTTGGGGATACAGTCTCTAAAGCGGCAAACTTCAGAAGAGCAAAATCTTTAAACCACAGGCAGTTTGTCTCACTGTTGGAAGAGACAGAGTCGGGTCATGCAGATCTCCCCTACCACACAAATGTGAGATGGCTGAGTTTGGGGAAGGTGCTTAAAAGGGTGTGGGACCTGAAGTCGGAGATTGCTGAGTTTTTGCAAATGAAAGGAAAATATGTGGATTTCCCTCAACTGCAAGATAACGAATGGTTGACTGATTTTGCCTCTTCACCATGGACATTATGGCCCACAGAAATGTACTGAATTCCAAACTACAAGGGAATTCAAGGGAAAATGACTCCTCCTGATTCGCGAAGTAGAAGCCAACAACCTCACCCACCTTCTGGCACTACTAGTCTGTTCCCTATCAGATGACCAGCGGGAGAAGTATACATCGCTGCTGCGTGCTTTGAACTGTGTATTTTCTCGTTGTTTTGACGATTTCAAAGTGTTTGAAAATGACATGCTGTTGGTTTCCTCTCCTTTCACCTTCAATGTGGGTAATGCTCCCACTGACCTGCAACTTGAGCTTATCGATCTTCAGTCTGATGCAGTGATTGGAGAACTATTTTTAAAAATGTCACTGACCAAGTTCTATGCATCTCTCAATGAACAAAACTTTCCAAAGATTAGGAGTCATGCTCAGAAGATTTGTACTGTTTGGGTCAACCTATGTATGTGAACAGACATTTTCAGTGACCAAATATAACAAGTCAAGGCACAGATCATATCTTACTGACCCTCACCTCTCAGCAATCCTGCGCGTAGTGACTTCAGAAACTCTACCTGACTTCACTGCTCTAGTCAATCCCCATCAGAGACTTCACTCCTCACTCTGATTGAGTTTTTTAAATGTCATCTCTCTC
Source organism: Oncorhynchus masou masou (assembly GCF_036934945.1). Classification (NCBI taxonomy): domain Eukaryota; kingdom Metazoa; phylum Chordata; class Actinopteri; order Salmoniformes; family Salmonidae; genus Oncorhynchus; species Oncorhynchus masou. Next base: position 57,824,226 of record NC_088235.1, read on the forward strand.
TTTCTTGTGTTTTTGTACATACCCGTTAACAAGAGTTCTGTCCGTGGTGCTGAATGCACAATGTACTTTTCCCTCCGTGTCGTTCATTGCATGTTTAATAATGAAAATACTTGCCAAAAGGAGAACATGGATGTGATTCATTTCTGTGCATGTTAAAAAAGTAAAATAAGTAGCATATCTGGATGTGATTTACAGTAGATATATCTGTCAACACAGTGATACACTTGCTAATCCTGTAATATGATGGCAAAAATATATTCTAATGTGGCCCTCCATGGAAAATAATTTCCCAGGCCTGACCTAGCCTATGAACGAAAGTTTACAATGTACGCTAGGTGCACAGGTCAAGAATAATATGAGTAATCAAGGTGAAACGTTGACACATTCAATACAGCCTTGCACACTCTTGCCTGCATCTAGCTGATGTAGGATGTAATCATTTGTCCAGCAGTCGCAAAAGAGAGTTTCTATTGGACAAATTCAGGTATGTTTATCCCCGTTTCATTCCGTTTAATTCTGTTTAAGAAAAGCTTTTTAACAGAATCGTCAGAATGAATACACCCCTGATCACACGCAAACACAGGTCACTTTCATAGCAGCCATGTACATACCGCATCATCCCTTTGTATAATTTCTTCTCACTTCTATGCTCTCTCCTCCCCTCACCTTTTCTTTTCACTTGTGGACTTCAGTGCACAACACATCAGCTGTTTGTTACCAGCTGTTTGTTACCAAAAAATTCAGTCCAAACCTTCATATCTGTCATGCCTGACCATAGAGAGCCATTGTTTCTCTATGGTGAAGTAGGTCAGGGCATGACTGGTGGTGATCTAGTTGATTTATTTCTATGTGGTGTTCTAAGTTTATTTTCTATGTTGGTGATTTGTATGATTCCCAATTAGAGGCAGCTTGTTATCGTTGTCTCTAATTGGGGATCCTATTTAAGTAGCTGTTTTTTCCACCTGTGTTTGTGGGATATTATTTTGGGTTTTGTGCATGTGCACCACTTAGTCACATTTCGTTGTTTCTTTATTGTTTTGTTTTGCTTAAGTTTAGCTTTTCTAATAAAATGAGGACGCCGGGGTTCGCGGCCACATAGAAAGCCCAAAAAACAGCCCAAATATATTCTTGGGGGGGCACAAGGGGTGGTCGGCGGAGCCGAGGAGCGAATCAGAGCCAGTCTGGAGAAGAGGGAGAAACTGGAGGAGAGTGGATGGAGAGAGTCAGAGACCATCAGAGAGTGGATGGAGGTATTGGATGAGAAAGAGCGGAGAGAGTTGTTGAATTGGTGGAAGATGCAGAACATTTGCCCTAAGGAGCGTGTAATCAGCCTAATGCCACCTGAGTCAGCTCCCCATATTCGTCCTGAGGAGCGTGCTATTAGTCTGGTGAAATCTGTGCCAGCTCTCCACACTCGCCTTGAGGAGCGTGTCATTTGTCCGTTGCCATGTGTGCCGGTTCTACGCACAAGGTCTCCAGTGTGCCTCCACAGCCCAGTACGTCCTGTGCCAGCTCCTCACACTTACCGTGCGAAGTGTGTCAATTCCGGTACAATTGATGCCGGCTATACGCACCAGGTCTCCAGTGCGCCTTCACAGCCCAGTACGTCCTGCGCCTGCTCCTCACACTTGCCGTGCGAGGTGTGTCATCGAACCGGTACCATTCATGCCGGCTTTAGGCACCAGGCCTCCAGTGCGCCTCCCCAGTCCGGTACGTCCTGTGCCGGCTCCACGCACTAGGCTTCCAGTGTGCCTTCCCAGTCCGGTACGTCCTGTGCCTGCTCCCCGCACTCGACCTGAAGTGCGTGTCACCAGCCTGGTGCCACTTGTATCGGGCCCACGCATCAGGTCTCCAGTGTGCCTTCACAGTCCAGAGCTTCCGGCGACGGTTCCCAGTCTAGAGCTTCCAGCGACGGTTCCCAGTCTAGAGCTTCCGGCAACACTTCCCAGTCCAGAGCTTCTGGCGACGTTCCACAGTCCGGAACCTCCTGAGACGGCCCACAGTCCGGAACCTCCTGAGACGGCCCACAGTCCGGAACCTCCTGAGACGGCCCACAGTCCGGAACCTCCTGAGACGGCCCACAGTCCGGAACCTCCTGAGATGGTCCACAGTCCGGAACCTCCTGAGACGGTCCACAGTCCGGAACCTCCTGAGATGGTCCACAACCCAGAACCTCCGGCGACAGTCCACAGTCCGGAACCTCCAGCGACGGTTAACGATCCGGAACCTTCAGCGAGGGTCAACGGTCCGGAGCTTCCAAACACAGCGTCCAGTCCAGCTCCATGGCAGGAGCTCTCATCTGCGCCAATGCTCAGTCCAGACACGGCGTCCAGTCCCGCTCCATGGCTGGAGCCTTCCTCTACGCCGATATCCAGTCCAAACACGGCGTCCAATCCAGCTCCATGGCAGGAGCCCTCCTCTGCGCCGATGCCCAGTCCTGACTCAGCGTCCAGTCCCGCTCTATTGCAGGAGTCTTCCTCTGCACCGATGTCCAGGCCAGGACTGGTGTCCAGTCCCGCTCCATGGCAGGAACCTTCCTCTCCATCGAGGTCCAGTCCAGGCACAGTGTTCAGCCTGGGTCCATGACTGGATCCGCGGGATGAGCGCGTTCTTCGGCCCGCACCAGAGCCGTCACCAAAGATGGTGGATCCGCGAGCTGAGCGGGTACTTCGTCCCGCACCAGAGCCACCACCGACACTAATCACCCCTCCTACCCTCCCTATTTGGTTTCAGGTTTTGCGGCCGAAGTCCGCACCTTTGGGGGGGGGGGGGTACTGTCACGCCCTGACCGTAGAGAACCATTGTCTCTCTATGGTGAAGTAGGTCAGGGCGTGACAGGGGGTGATCTAGTTTATTTATTTTTATGTGGTGTTCTAAGTTTATTTTCTATGTTGGTGATTTGTATGATTCCCAATTAGAGGCAGCTGGTAATCGTTGTCTCTAATTGGGGATCATATTTAAGTAGCTGTTTTTCCCACCTGTGTTTGTGGGATATTATTTTGTGTTTTGTGCATGTGCACCACTTAGTCACGTTTCGTTGTTTCTTTATTGTTTTGTTATGCTTATGTTTTACTTTTCTAATAAAAGATGTGGAACCCAGATCACGCAGCACATGTTTTTTGAATTTTTGCCAATTTATTGAATATTAAATACAGATATCTCATTTACATAAGAATTCATACCCCTGAGTCAATACATGCTAGAATCACCTTTGCCAGCAATTACAGCTGTTAGTGTTTTGGGGTAAGTCTCTAAGAGCTTTGCACACCTGGATTGTACAACATTTGCACAAATTCTTTAACTTCTGTCAAGTTGGTTGTTGATCATTGCTAGACAGCCATTTTCATGTCTTGCCATAGATTTTCAAGCCAATTTAAGTCAAAACTGTAACTAGGCCACTCAGGAACATTCAATGTCATTTTGGTAAGCAATTCCAGTGTATATTTGACCTTGGGTTTTAGGTTAGTCTTGAGATTGCATTATCACACAATACTTCCCGGGTTCGAGGACCTTATTACTTTTATAAAACGGTTGCAAACATGTATATTTTTAAGATGAACAGCATGTTTTCAGTAAAACATTATTTTATTTAGTAAATTTGTTTTATTTCATCCTTCCACCAGGCAATATAGTCTGGGCAAAAGTCAGTTTTAAGTTCTGCAGTTGCTAACCAAACAGGCTGGTCATTAATACTCATGTTTTGAATCATTGGCATGGAGCTAGCTAGCTGAGGTTGCATGATAACAAGAGAGACAATAACTATAATAAATCATTATTTAGAAAATAAACTATAAACAGGCAACAACTTATATTGTTGAGTAAATAAGATAGCTATGGAGGATAGCTAGGCTAACGTTACTTCTGTTTTACTAGCCAGCTAGCCAACTACAGGTAATACACAATGACATTAAACAGCTGAAATGACAGTAAACCATGTGCATTTTTGTTTTTTTACTTTTGTTTATTTTGCTAATTTTTTGGATATATCCATTATAATGATCCTGATAATCATTGAGTTCATAAGCATGGCACAGTGGATATCCACCCCAAAAAACAGCTTGCATAGGCACACATTGAGGCGTATATGACTGCATTTAGAGAGGCAGTCCAATTGTGATATTTTTCCCCCACTAATTTTAACCAATCACATTAGAGTTTTCACATCAGCTCTTCATCATAGCTGTTCTGATTGGTTAAAAAAACATCAGAATTAGGCTGCCTGTCTAAACACAGCCGATTAACCCCCTGTACCAAACCAAATGCTAGGGTAGTAGCATGGGGAAATATTGTCGAGACACTTTTTTTCACAGGGGGAGCTAAAGTTTAAAAATTGATGGGCTGGGTTGTGGGACAGTGGATGCGCATTGATAAATGTAATGGAACTGTTACAGGCATTACCCGTGGAATTCATGGATTGTAGTGCTGTAACTCTCTGCTATCAATCAATCAGCATACAGGATCCCAAACAACCCGTTTTATAAAGTTAGTTAGTTGAGTAATTTAACTGTAAATAAAGTATGGCATTTGTACAATTTTATCACTAACTGATGGCAGTCATTATGGTTGTAAATAATCTGTCAATGAAAATGCATTGTAGATACAAAACAGAAAGATAGGCACTATTGGTTTTACCCTGGACAATCATTTTGGGTATGTTGCTTTGAATGTGCCGAAACACATTTCTGAGGACCGGTCATTTTAGATGGATATATTTCCCTTATATGAATGTAATGCAGCATTAATGTATTTGATTATAATGCAGCATTAATGTATTTGAATATAATGCAGCATTTTACATAACTCCAAAAAAGTATGTGCACACTTAACTTATTGAGAAAAGCTCTATTGCAGCATATGGATTTGTAGATGTTACCAAAGTGAACCCAATATTTTTTCTCTTTATAATTAAACATATTTTCAACACCTGATACCAGTTCAACATTTTGATTTTGGAAGTAGTCACACCATTGCGATGACATTACAATGAATTGAAAAAAACAAAAACATATTAGAAGCATTACAGACAGACAACATTTTACAGCAATAACTATTGCATGTCATTTTGGTAATTTTAATTTGCGTTCTGTGAAAACGTGGCTTTGTGGAAGTGTGTGTCATTCTGTGAAACACTCAAATTTTGCCTTACAATGATTTTATGGAAGCAATGGCGCCCTCATCTGACCAGAGCCAAGGGAACAATGCCTTGAAACAGGCAGACAAAAATAAAGATTTTAACTTTCCTTTAGTAGGGAAAGGGGGATACCTTCAACTGAAGTGTGTCTTCCACATTTAACCCAGCTCTGAATCAGAGAGGTGCAGAGGACTGCCTTAATCAACATCCACAGTGCCTGGGGAACAGTGGGTTCACTGCCTTGCTCAGGGGCAGAACAACATATTTTTACCTTGTCAGCTCGAGGATTCGATCTAGCAACCTTTCAATTACTGGCCTAACGCTCTACCTGCCACCCCTAGGTAAGGTATTTGTGTCAAATTGTGATATCTAAAATATGAGAAATCAGGGATACACAAATAGAAAATGGTGACTTGTGATTGATGTTGCTTTGGAGGTTCTCAGATACAGGCCTGTGGTGCAGGTTCTATGGCACATGGCCCTGGGGGAGATGAGGCGCTCTGATTGGCTCTGAAAGAGAAGGTATTGTATACAAGTCAAGTCCTAATAGCTTTATGATGGTAAGTTATGGGGTCCGGTGTGGCTCAGCTGGTAGAGCATGGTGTTTGTAACACCAGGGTTGAGTTCCCACAGGAGTACAAAAATGTATGTGTTCACTACTGAAAGTTGTTCAGGTTAAGAGCACCTGCTAAATGTATATTAATGTTTACCCCAAACATACTGTACAAGTCCACATGAGGAGACGTGCCAGCAAGACTCAATCTTAGAGGAGATGTACACTACATGACCAAAAGTATGTGGACACCCGCTCGTCGAACATCTCATTCCTAAATCATTAGCATTAATATGGAGTTGGTCCCCCTTTGCTGCTATAACAGCCTCCACTCTTCTGGGAAGGCATTCCACTAGATGTTGGAACATTGCTGTGGGAACTTGCTTCCATTCAGCCACAAGAGAATTAGTGAGGTCGGGCACTGATATTGGTGATTAGGCCTGGCTCACAGTCAGCTTTCCAATTCATCCCAAAGGTATTTGATGAGGTTGAGGTCAGGGCTCTGTGCAGGCCAGTCAGGTTCTTCCACACCAATTTCGACCATCCTGTATGGACCTCGCTTTGTGCACAGGGCATTGTCATGCTGAAACAGGAAAGGGCCTGCCCCAAATTGCTGCCACAAAGTTGGAAGCACAGATTCTTTACAGTTGGCACTATGCATTGGTGCAGGTAGTGTTCTCTTGGCATCCGTTGTATTCGCCGCATGTGACAAATACATTTGATTTGATTTGAAGTGTAATTCATCACTCCAGAGAACGCGTTTCCACTGCTCCAGAATCCAAAGGCGGCGAGCTTTACATCACTCCAGCCAACGCTTGGCATTGTGCATGGTGATTTTAGTCTTGTGTGAGGCTACTCGGCCATTGAAACTCATTTCATGAAGCTCCCGACAAACAGTTATTTTGCTGACGTTGCTTCCAGAGGCAGTTTGGAACTCGGTAGTGGTTGTTGCAACCAAGGATAGACTTTTTTTACGCGCTCCTGCACTTGGCAGTCCCGTTCTGTGAGCTTGTGTGGCCTACCACTTCTCAGCTGAGCCATTGTTGCTCCTAGATGTTTCCACTTCACAATAACAGCATTTACAGTTGACCGGGACGCTCTAGCAGGGCAGAAATTTGACAAACTGGCTTGTTGGAAAGGTGGCATGACGGTGCCACGTTGAAAGTCATTGAAGTCTTCAGTAAGACCATTCTACTGCCTGTTTGTCGATGGAGATTTCATGGCAGTGTGCACAATTATATACACCTGTTAGCAATAGGTGTGGCTGAAATAGCCAAATCCACTCATTTGAAGGGGTGTCCACATACTTTTGTATATATAGTGTATTTCCCTTGCTATCAGTTGGTCAATAGACACTTGATACTGGATTTATTCAGGGGATCTTCTGTTGTGACCTTAAATGACTCCTCTGTAGGCTACACAGATGTGAGAATATCCCAAAACTGGAGGTGAGCGCTCTGCCTAGACTTTAATAGAGTTCAATATGTGCAAAGATGACATACCTTGTCTCCGTGACAACCAAGCTGACCAGTCAAGGAACATTAACACTTGGTGAAACGTCCCCCTGTACTCTTATCACAGCCCCTACCTGCCAGAAAGGGAGGATGATGCTTTCATCAATATCAAGTTCAATGCGATGCATCATGCATTTGAGGTAAGCAATCCCCTTACTGGTCATGTGTCAGGCAGAGAACGACACATAAGCTGAATATAGTGCCACTCATCCATGTCTGTTTCCTGCACCACAGCACATTCTCAGAGACCCATGGGCCAAACACATCCTGAAGGAGACAGGAAAGAGCCTGGTATGAGGGCTGCTAGCTTTAACAGGAAAGTTATGTAGCTAATAGTATACCCACCTCACCCACTGGAAAAAATATGTTCTGCGTAGAGAATAAATGCTTTGGTAGGTATTTAATACTTGCATCCATTATATTAGCTGGCATCAAGAATATAATTTTTCACATCTACTGTAAGAGCTTGGCATTTATCAAGACAAGCCCTGAAGGTTTTGAAGTTGTAAGTCTCCCTGCTATGTGAAGCTGTGGGTTTAATAGCCCAGGTTCTCTCAGTAGGTTTGTACAGTACACAAGTCTCTATGCATCGCACATTTCTCCTGAATTCCTCTGAAGGTAGGCAATAGGAAACAGCCTATTTTCCTCAGACACTTCACACAGTAAATATCAGATATGTCCCAAGTCAGAATTATGCCATTAGACGCCTCTGAGTGTTTGTTTGGGTGTTGTGTGTTGATCTCTGAAGGTCTGGTATGAGAAAAGTTCATGGCATTCACTGAAAATCCAACACTCGTTAACGAGTACCAAGAGGCAGGGGTGAGCTGCTGTCATAGAGACACATTATATCAGACCCATCCGGGAATACATTTTTCCATTGATGATAGCAAGCTGTCCAGGCCCTGAGGTAGCATAGCAGTCCCAAACCATGATGCTCCCTCCACCATACTTTACACTGGGGATGAGATTTTGATGTTGGTGTGCTGTGCCTTTTCTTCTCCACGCATAGTGTTGTGTGTTCCTTCCAAATAACTCAGCTTAAGTTTCATCTGTCCATAGACTATTTTGCCAGTAGCGCTGTGGAACATCCAGGTGATCTTTTGTGAACTTCATACGTGCTTCAATGTTTTTTTCTACAGCAGCGGCTTCTTCCATGGTGTCCTCCCAAAAGGACGTATTGTAGACTCGTCAACAGAGATGTTAGTATCTTCTAGAGATTTCTGTAAGTCTTTAGCTGACACTCTAGGATTCCTCTTAACCTCATTGAGCATTCTGCGCTGTGCTCTTGCAGTCATCTTTGCAGGACAGCCACTCCTAGGGAGAGTAGCAACAGTGCTGAACTTTCTCCATTAATAGACAATTTGTCTTACCGTGGACTGACTTTTAGAGATACTTTTGTAACCCTTTCCAGCTTTATATAGACAAGAAAAATACAATAATTTGTTTATTATTAGTTTAAGCACACTAGTTTAAGCACATTAGTTTTAAGTACACATTGTTGTGACTTCGATGAAGATCAGATCAAATTGTATATCAAATGTATGCAGAAATCCAGGTAATTCCAAATTCACATACTTTTTCTTGCCACTGAATCTCTATAGGACATTGTTCATCAAAGCACCATGTGAACCTACACAATATACTAAAGCTATTAGAGCTACCTGTATTGTTAAAAGGGTCTGGGGAAACCTGATTTAGACATAAAGGGAGCAGTATGATTTTCCCTGCAGTAAATCATCCTTACCAGAAAGAATTTCCTCCATATTTCACTGAACAATGGCTCTGCTCCCTGCCTGCTATCTTTAGAAGCACATGTTGGGCTTTTATTACATAGTTTACGAGTCCATTGTCCAGGAGCACATTCCAGACGCCTTAAAGCCAACTCTATGCACCCCATAGATCTCAGAGGGCACCAAGAAAACAGTACACTTTTTTTTTAAATTCTCATAATCAATAACACATACATTTTTTAAATCATATGTGTACTCAGCATTGATTCTAATGAGATTTCTACAGATGATTGGACATACTTTCACAATGGTAAAACATTGTATCTTACGGTAAACAGGTGAAAGTCAAACCTTTATGTTCTGGTCACATTCAGCACGTAATAAGGTGAACCCACAGTCACGGTCTGTTTGAAAAATGTCTTCACAGACTGTTGCGTTCTATGCCTGGTCATAAATTAAGAAGAAGATGGAGTGTTTAATGGTAGGATGAAAAAAAGGAGGGTTGTGGGCAAAATAAATTCAATAGTTTCAATATTTTTCTTTTATCATACATGTATTACCACATATTACCAGAAGATGTCAGGATGGTTCTGAGGTAATGTATCCATATGTCTGTGGGGGCCTGGCCTGGACTGTACCATCCACCAACTGTATGAGGTGTTCAACTACACAGACCCAAAGATTTATGTGGGCAGGTATGCTGAAGTAATTTACTATTGTGTAGTATCCTTTCTATGCCAATAGATCCAGTTGCAGTACTTGTCTATGATACAGACCTACTTAACCATGACGTGACGATCAAATACTTTTCCTTTGCCTTCAGATACCATTCTCTAATTCTGTCTTTTTATCCAACAACATTTCAGCCTGGACAGAATGAGGTATGAATCTCTGGAGTCGCTGGCTGTGAAGGTCCTTTCTGATTGGAAAAGGGCTTTTCTGCTTACTGTAGTCCTACCTGGATGAAGATCAGTAGTCATTACCTATTAGTGTCGTGATAAACTGAGTTTATAGATGATATGGCCACACATTGATTAATTCACCTGCATGCAGCTAACTAGGGGGGAACTGCACAGGTGCGCGGAGGACAGGATAGGAAACCCAGTTCTCTGGTGTTGGGAGCAATTGCCTTGTGGACGCTGCAAGGAGAACTCCTTCATTGTGGTAAAGCTACAGCAAGAGCTGTTACCAGTATTGTTGGGCGTAGCCCAAAGAACAGTGGGTGTATAGATGCACAGACTGAGTGTTGGGGAGTAGACCGAAGAGTATTGCACTAGCTGACATAGGTTAGCCTGGTTTATGCGAGCTACAACAGCATTTGATATTAATTTGACATTTTAGTCATTTAGCAGACGCTCTTAGCGACTCTTAGTAGTAAGTGCATGCATTTTCATACTTTTCCCCTGTGGGAATTGAACCCACAACTCTGCATTGCAAGCAACATGCCCTAACAACTGAGCCACACAGGTATTTGTTTGAAGATTTAGGAGCTGCGTAGAGTGATTAGTGCTAGGTCGGCATCGGCCGAAGGGGAGGGGTGCTCACATGAACTTTGTCAGGACTTTGGTCTGAAGAAGAGTACGGTTTGCACTGTTCAATAAGAGATGGAACCTGGGTGGAGCCAACAAAAATCATTGCCTAATGGATACAAACATTGCCATTGGCGTTCCGGCTAGGGCTGTTGCGGTGACTGGCCTCTATTAAAAAGAGGAGGTTCCCATGAGCTTTCTATAGGCTCGGCTTACTATATTTCTCAACTTTCTTAATATTAAGCACATTGTTTATCTTTACAACAGGAGTATTGTCTACCTGGCTGGCATGAAAATGAACCACTGGATAAGCTTCCTCCATTTGCTATTTAATAGATGACATGTATTTTTTCCACTGACCCTGTTTCGAGACAGGTGCATGATAATGGTCCATTTTAAATCAAAACAAGTTTCACACATATATTATTTAGTATATGTAAAGATGAGATTGCATCAAGAATAGTCTGATGGGTGACAATATTAGCCTATTTCTCGTGAATTATATATTATCACTTGTGAATGATGACCAGCTTAAGGCAAGAATCCTAGTCACACACCTCATGTAGCCTAGCCCATAGGCCTACATTGGGGCAAAAAAGTATTTAGTCAGCCACCAATTGTGCAAGTTCTCCCACTTAAAAATATCAGAGAGGCCTGTAATTTTCATCATAGGTACACTTCAACTATGACAGACAAAATTAGAAAAAGAAATCCACAAAATCACATTGTAGGATTTTTTATGAATTTATTTGCAAATTATGGTGGAAAATAAGTATTTGGTCACCTACAAACAAGCAAGATTTCTGGCTCTCACAGATCTGTAACTTTTTATTTAAGAGGCTCCTCTGTCCTCCACTCGTTACCTGTATTAATGGCACCTGTCTGAACTTGTTATCAGTATAAAAGACACCTGTCCACAACCTCAAACAGTCACACTCCAAAGGACACCAGAAACAAAATTGTAGACCTGCACCGGGCTGGGAAGACTGAATCTGCAATAGGTCAGCAGCTTGGTTTGAAGAAATCGACTGTGGGAGCAATTATTAGGAAATGGAAGACATACAAGACCACTGATAATCTCCCTCGATCTGGGGCTCCACGCAAGATCTCACCCCGTGGGGTCAAAATGATCTCAAGAACGGTGAACAAAAATCCCAGAACCACACGGGGGGACCTAGTGAATGACCTGCAGAGAGTTGGGACCAAAGTAACAAAGCCTACCATCAGTAACACACTACGCCGCCAGGGACTCAAATCCTGCAGTGCCAGACGTGTCCCCCTGCTTAAGCCAGTACATGTCCAGGCCCGTCTGAAGTTTGCTAGAGAGCATTTGGATGATCCAGAAGAAGATTGGGAGAATGTCATATGGTAAGATGAAACCAAAATATAACTTTTTGCAAAAACTTAACTCGTCGTGTTTGGAAGACAAAGAATGCCGAGTTGCATCCAAAAACACCATACCTACTGTGAAGCATGGGGGTGGAAACATCATGCTTTGGGGCTGTTTTTCTGCAAAGGGACCAGGACGACTGATCCGTGTAAAGGAAAGAATGAATGGGGCCATGCATCGTGAGATTTTGAGTGAAAACCTCCTTCCATCAGCAAGGGCATTGAAGATGAAACGTGGCTGGGTCTTTCAGCATGACAATGATCCAAAACACACCGCCCGGGCAATGAAGGAGTGGCTTCGTAAGACGCGTTTCAAGGTCCTGGAGTGGCCTAGCCAGTCTCCAGATCTCAACCCCATAGAAAATCTTTGGAGGGAGTTGAAAGTCTGTGTTGCCCAGCAACAGCCCCAAAACATCACTGCTCTAGAAGAGATCTGCATGGAGGAATGGGCCAAAATACCAGCAACAGTGTGTGAAAAACTTGTGAACACTTACAAAAAACGTTTGACCTCTGTCATTGCCAACAAAGGGTATATAACAAAGTATTGAGAAACTTTTGTTATTGACCAAATACTTATTTTCCACCATAGTTGGCAAATAAATTCATTAAAAATACTACAATGTGATTTTCTGGATTTTTTTTTCTCTTTTTGTCTGTCATAGTTGAAGTGTACCTATGATGGAAATTACAGACTTCTCTCATCTTTTTAAGTGGGAGAACTTGAACAATTGGTGGCTGACTAAATACTTTTTTGCCCCACTGTATATGTTTTGATAAAGTTTGTATCGCAACTAAAGTGGCCAAATAACTTTTTTAAATTAAGCACATAAATTAGCTTTACAAGTGGTGTAGAGTCTAACTGGCATACATAAGCAGTGCGAGTTTCAAGTTTGTGAAAGATAATTTTCACAGTAAAAAAATGCACCTTTATAATAAAAGCATTACATACATAATCGCATTTGCAGTCACTTTGATAATGATGTTTTCCCGCTAATGGAACATTCGCGCTTATAGCCTACTGCCTTGTGCACATTGCTTCGCTTGTAATGTGAAGAAATAGCCTAATAGTTTATCAACATTTTAAGCTAAACGCTCTGATCTGTTATGTCAGCCACATTGTGCAAAAAAAGTTTTTTTTTGGTGCTAGTAATTGTATTAATTTGGGATCTATCACATCCCACAACTGTCTCAGACTATGCTTGGAATATTTATTTCTCGCACAGAATAGAATAGGTACATTTTTGTACTATGGGGGATAGTTGATTGATATAGGCTAGTGATTTTGATGTTTGTTAGACCTACTCATCTTGTTAGCTGACAAAAAATAAATGTGGACAGTTCATCCAATATCTTCAATATGGACCTTGGAAATGGATAAGGACGCCCGATGTCTGTCTTCACTTGTAGCCTGTGAGAAAGACCCATTATGTGAGCCATGTGACGCATTCAGGGAGAAGGTCGCAAGGCAGCACTCCGGGTGAAGGGCACAACGGCCACTAGCCGCAAAAGGCATGGATTGTTTTAGGGTGCATTACCGCCACACAAAGGGGATGCCACCGGGAAATGCCAGGCATTAGTAAGTGCTTGTTAAATTGTGAATGAGAGACAGATGATGTGTACAGCCTGCGCAAAAAAACAAAGCAGAGCTCGTGCTTTTCAAGCAACTTGCCTACGGAGCTGTGAGGGGAACGGCACCGCAGTACCTCCAGGCTCTGATCAGGCCCTACACCCAAGCAAGGGCACTGCGTTCATCCACCTCTGGCCTGCTCGCCTCCCTACCATTGAGGAAGTACAGTTCCCGCTCAGCCCAGTCAAAACTGTTCGCTGCTCTGGCCCCCCAATGGTGGAACAAACTCCCTCACGACGCCAGGACAGCGGAGTCAATCACCACCTTCCGGAGACACCTGAAACCCCACCTCTTCAAGGAATACCTAGGATAGGATAAGTAATCCTTCTCACCCCCCCCCCTTAATGACTTAGATGCACTATTGTAAAGTGGCTGTTCCACTGGATGTCAGAAGGTGAATTCACCAATTTGTAAGTCGCTCTGGATAAGAGCGTCTGCTAAATGACTTAAATGTAAATGTAATGTAACTTTTTCCAAATCATCATTAGGATCAAATCATGCAGCCTTACAATGTATTAAAACTCTAAACATATAGCCCAACATTTGTAGAACAACTAAAGTTACATTAATAACTCTAAATTAAGGATATAGGAGTACCCATTTTTTTGTTAAGTGCTCAACACAGAATAGCCGCATGTGCGCACTCCCTCAAATCGTTTGGTGAAAATATCCTTTCTATTGTATTCAGCTTTGTTCAATTGTATTCTTTATATTATAAAATAATGCCACAGAATTGTAAGCAAATCTTGTCTGCTACAGGAAGTAGTGTAGCCCACAGCCATTTGGAATAGCCAGATCAGGGTCTAACATTAGGACAACTCAGAGTATGTGATTCTGTTCTCCTGAAATAGACATTTTCTTCATATCATGTTTCTTTAGACCTGTCTAAAATAAATTATGGATTTATTGTGAAGGTGTCGGCTATTATATTACATGGATTTATTAGACTTTTTAAAAACGTATATGTTTTTAAAAAGTGTGTGGAAGCCAGGAGATGCTAAATGTGTTTATGTTAATTAATGGAAAATTACCATGAGACCGATTCCAGCAACAAGGATTACAGGAACAAGCGTTCCATCTAAATATAGCGCTCTCCACACCACTTCCAATTTCACTCATTTAATAGACCCCTCCCCCTTCCTTAACATTCATAGATAATATCTGATGTCCCTTTGCTTTGTCATCTTATTTTTCCCCCTATGTTTAGTTCATTTTAGAGTCTTTAGGGATTAAGGTAGAGTGTTTAGGGATTAAGGTGGAGTGTTTAGGGATTAAGGTGGAGTGTTTAGGGATTAAGTGCAGGGACCGGGTAAAAGGCAGGGTAAATTAAGGAAAGCGTAGGGGTACTGGACTGTCTATTCATGGGTTCTGCTAGCTCTGCTGGGTGATTGGTTGATATTCGATGTGTTTAATAAATGGATTACTGTGAACTACAAACTGTGTTGTATCCAATGCACACTCTACCCTGTGATGGAAAATGTTATGTTTGTGCTTTTCTAATGACCAATTTCTGTGTTCTATGTCTGTGCTGTTCTAATAACCAATTTCTGTGTTCATGCAAGTGACTGATTGAACATGCCTGGGAGGAATTCTCACTATCAGTGGAGCACTTTGGTAGTACACCCAGAACCTTGTTTTGAGAACGCAAGGGATATCTCAGTTTCAAGGTCTCAGCTTGGAGAGGAAGCTGTGAGGTATTGGTCGGTCACATGCATGAACCAAACGTTAATGATGAATTAATTATGAATTATGAATAAGCTAAATCGTGCAAATATAACTTGTCTGTGTAAGCAGTATATAAGAGAACTAACGGGATTGCCCCGGGAGAGTTAACTTCAGACCGGTACTTTATGCATCTACAGTAAGTTTGACTGTGACCTCTTCAGCATGCTGTTAATGAACAATGATCCATTTAAGTGTGGATATCAAGTGTCCCTGTGTAGAATTTCCAAGAAAACCGCATAGTAGGTTTTACTATAGAATGAATCAAAGAGAGGGGAATCTCTAAGGGCACACTGTTGAGTGTATCTTTCCACTTATTTGGAAACTCTAGTTTCTAGTGAATGAGTGATCTTTACATCTTTCTTTCCATGAGAAACACGATTTGCTTTATATCCTGCTGGACTCGGTGAGTGGTATAAAATTACTAAAAGCACAGCATTTCATGTCATTGAAAATGTCAAATTTATTTTGAAAAATAACTTTGAACAATGATACATTACGCATATTGAGATATTCCATCCATGTACAACTTACTGTGACTCTACAATATACAGATATCACAATCTTTAGTCTTTAGATCCCAGTCCTGACAAAACATGTAGGCCTATCATGCATATTGACAGCATTTACTGCCTCTCAAGTTGCAACAGATGTATTTTCTACTTGATTAGAGTATTTAGAAGTACATGATTTTCGTATGATACAGCTACAGCTGTGCTACATGTACAGTACTACAGAGTACATTATTATTTTAATAGGAGTACATGTTGACCATGATGAATAACTCATTGGCGTTGTACTATACTGTTGTTCACATTGCTGAAGTACATACTGGATAACTAACTGTTTTGTTCTTTCTGTGAGATTAGTATTTTCTAAAAATGTGATGACCTCCATTCCTGTTGTAAACAACGCTGGACAGTTTTGAGCATTTGGAATTTACTTCTGCTGTATTTCAATTAGATGTCAAGGCTTTGAAGCCATTTTAATCATCCTTTTCGAAGTTTCTGTGTTGAGCTTTCCTTCCGTAGTTACCCAGTGAGATTTCCAAGGTACCATGGCACTTGCCTGTCTGTTTTAACAAAGGAAGCTCATAGTGATGTAACTAAGGTTGCAAAATTCCAGTAGCTTTCCCAAAATTCCCAATTTTTCAAGGAAGCCTGTTGCGAAGATTCATGGCATTATGAGGGAAAAGCAGGAAATACGGGAATATTCCAACCAGGATTTCTGGAAAACCAGGGAATGTAACCGTGATGTAGAAAAGCTAAATCACCGTTAGCTTGTCAAACCAGACTTGCATGTCACAATAAATAAAAAAATCTCTTGAAGATGAACATGTACAACAGCAGCCTCTGATAAAATACTGTACATGTTGCAGTGATACGAAATTGTTTTTGTTTTTTTATTTACTCTTTTTTCTTACATAAATGTTTGAGAGGTACATTAAAAAACCTTGCGGCAATGCATCACAAACGTTTTCTAGCATCCTCAAAGTGTTTGTTTTTTTAACATAAGGGATCTGGAACCCCTATCTCCAAAAAGTATACATTTCCATCATTTAAACATAGGAATTTACAGAGGCATATCTCCCCTCCTGTACATACACAATGACTGTACACAATTAACTTTTGTTATATACAGCACATTCACACTACATCACCACGATCTATTATCCCTGTATAGTGCATGCACACACAGCCTCTTAGGCCTACACTCAAAACAAGAAGAGAATTCATACAAAATGTGTTGAATAGTTAAGTACAATCCTCAAATATGTATGATATGTGTATGTTTCACATTTGTTCAAGGGGGCATGATAACCAAAGCGATAGTTCACCCAAACACAAAATTACATATTGGTTTCCTTACCCTGTCATGGGACCGAAATTAGTATTTTTCAAGCATCATATTCAAATAATCTATGTGACTTTGTTGAGTTTGACAAGCGACTTTAGATACTTTTGAATTATTTTTACATTTACATTTTCATTTTAGTCATTTAGCAGACGCTCTTATCTAGAATTTAAATCATGTATTGATTTGGGCATGATGCGTGAATAATATCGGTCCCATGACTTGAATGGGTTTTGTGCCACAGATACAGTGGCAGGGAAACTAAACCAAAGGATGCATTGCTGCCATAGCTTGTCCATAGACGGCTTACAGTGTAAGGAAACCAATGTCATTTTGTAATTTGGGTGAACTATCCCTTTAATTTCACCCCAGAATATTGTCTAGGCTATTTCTTTGTTGGAACAACCATGTCAAAGAGTTGTTGTCTTCTCCATCAACACATAGTACTGAAATGTCACTAACATAACACATATTTAGAGAAAGCATTACAATATGAATTGAATAGAAAAACGATTATAGTACAAGATTAAATCATTTGTATCGTATTCATGTACATTGTGGAGTACATGCATGTCTGTTCTCATATAAATACCAATGTTCCCTTATCTGAAACAATTACAATCCCTTAGTTTAGAATTGTATCTCAAGAGAGATGTCTATGACCATCCCTCTTTTTGTTTTCTTTTCACTCCTCACTCAAAGTTTTGTCATCCATCACAAGTGTTATTTCTCACATCCCTCCTTTCACACTACTCTCTCAGTTCAGTCGAGAATCTGTGCAACTTCACCTTCCAGGCATTCTCTTCCCACTTCGGGCCGTCTGTTTCATATCTGGGTAGAAAACAAAGACGTTCAGTGTGGGCAGTGTTACAAAAGTGTTGCCTCTTCACCTCTATGGATATCTTTATTACACATGTACGCTGAGAATAGATCGCACGACAGCTGCTAAATCAGTTGTGCTTGTACATGCACAGCATGCTTCCAACATGTTTCACTACGCATTAGCAATATTTTGCGTCAGAACTTTCTGTACCAACAATGGTTATCTGGGCCACTGGAAGTCCAGTTTGTTCTGATGGCCCAAGGCGATCATGGAGTTCCTGTTTCTTCCTGGTAGGTCCACTGGTCCCAGGTCAGGGCTGTAGGGAAATGAGTTATTGTTATTGGTGTGCTCCAATGCTATTACAATGAGCAATGCATTAGTTTGCACAATGCTTGAGAACAGGGTGGTTTTTCCACATGCATTTCTTTCCAAGAGAGGGTCTCCCTTTTGATAAATTATGCATATCTCTATATATCATTGGACCACTCTGAAATACATGTGGAATTCTCCAACTCCTCCTTGCATACCTCAAACCTGACACTGCAACCCCTCCGCTATTTTTCTGGGTCCGTGCCCAGCTCCCTCCCTCTGAGGAGTGCCCATCCAAGTTGTGGAATACGTTGAAGGGCACAACAAATAGCTGTTCTTTCCTCAAGCTCTTCAACTCCCACCAGATCCTTATGTTCTACAACCCTCAAACAGAATAATACCACAATTCATCCACTGACACACCCATCTCGCATTAACAAAATAAAATCAAATCTTGAAGTGCCAAGAACCTGTCATAGTTTGGTATTCGTCTAAAGTCGCTAAGGCTGTCGATACTTTCTAACCCAAAATATCCACGTCTTTTTGTCTACTCCAAATATGTTGGCGTAGATTCCTGCTTGCAAAAAAAGCTGACATACTGTTAGAGGGGGCCAATTGTGTTTTGTTTAAGAAATGAGGGAGGTTGGTTTGTTTTCAGTGGTTTTGAGCTTAGGCCATTTAAACCCAGCACCATTTACCACCAGTGGAGAGAGCCAGTGAACTTGGGAAGTATAATTTTGCAAGCTTGTACTCAGATAAAAACACTTAAGCTTATCATATTTGCCTCAGTCATATTGAAATAAACGGTGCGTAGTCGCTCCCTGACACTGAAGAGTGCATCTGCTTTGTGTACAAGTCAGTTTTTTTGCTTAATTTTGACATTTTCGGGACGCTATTTAAGATAGATTCCAGTGGTCGTGGGCTAAGTTCTCCATGGCATATGCTGAATGTTGTAAAATAAAACATTAAAGCCGTGGTTATTACTCAAGATAATTTGTCAAGGCACATACTCTGACAGTTGTGTTGACTGAGTAACAATATATTCTGGTTAGTGGTACATTTTATTCTCAAAATCAATTTGATTTTGACGTGTTTAGCTTGGCTGATAATTTGTCACAGGGGAAAGTTAAATCGCTACTTACAAGTGATGTGTTATAACTGCATTTTAAATAGCAATATAAAAGTAATTTAATTTAAGTAATTATCTCTAAATGGTAAGATGATATGAGTTGGTTGGGCATTTTCAGTATTTTCAGTGTCTATATTCTTCCGAGGAAGCAGTTGAATCATTCTGCAAACACAACTCATGACCTACTGCCAAAGACAGTCTTAACTCCTCTTTCTGCTTAGACTAAATTATCTAGAAGTAATAGGCACTTACAAAATATGAAACTAAAGCGAGCTGTGATTAATTACAACTTAACCTCTCCTTCCTTGTAGCATGATTAGCTCAAGATTTTCAAACATCCTTGAAGGAGCAACAAGCGCCAACTGTTATTTTTAATTTTATGAAGTTAAAGGTAATCCTAGTGTTAGTTGCGTGTTTGTTTACAGATACTGTAGTAAGAGATACAGTATTTTGAGTAGACTGAGTGTTTCCTTCGTGAGAGAGCGAGAGAGAGTGGGGTGGGTGGGTGGGTGGGGAGTGTCCTCACCGGTAAAGCTGTGGACAGGATCTCTTGAGGGAGGTGGATGTTTGTCCCAGTCTGCTCTGGTTCCTCAGCTTGGTCTTCTTCACCAGATCCTTCACTCTGCCCCACGTGTAGTTCTCACTCAGCTACACAACCAAACACACATCTCTCAGCATTAACAAATAGGTTATTTATCCACTGTTTGGTCGGGTAACATTGAGTTGCGCTGATGTAGATATTTGCACCGTAAACAGGGGTTGAGGGTATTGTGCAGAGCCAGTGAGTCAGGGGAGGGATGTTAGAGTGACTCACCCGTCTGTGTGGGGCAGAGAGACCCTCTGTACTGTCAGAGAGATAGGAGCGCGTATCTCCCTCTGTGTAGCTCATCCGATTCAGGCCCCTCTTCCAAAGGGGCACCAGGGGCTGGCATCCACCCTGGTCACTCTCTATAGAGAGAGATAATAAATTAATCAGAAGATCTGTTTATACC
Organism: Oncorhynchus masou masou; assembly: GCF_036934945.1. Taxonomy (NCBI): domain Eukaryota; kingdom Metazoa; phylum Chordata; class Actinopteri; order Salmoniformes; family Salmonidae; genus Oncorhynchus; species Oncorhynchus masou. The sequence continues at coordinate 57,844,528 of NC_088235.1, forward strand.
TGGTTCTAGCATGCATACTTTGTTCTGATCTTGTCCACATTCTGTGGGCACAATCATGTGGGCAAGATCAGGACAAAGGACGCATGTTAGCGCCAGGTATAAATGAGGCTAGAGTCACAAGGGTTGGAACCACTCGCTGCTCATAGTGGGGGGAAACTGTTATGACACATGGTGATGTGAATCAGCAGTCCCAGAGGAACCCCTTCTTTCAACCTGCCGCCACTGCCCACTCAACCTCCCCACGTCCTCAATCTGTTATCGCAGTACCATTCGCCATCCTCCTACTCCCCAGCTCCAATTTCCTGAATCCTGCTTATCGGAAGAGCAAGAAATTCCTGAATCCATGGGACTCTATATGTTCCCTCCATTTAACTACCTCATCAGTATGTTTTTTTAAACATTAGATCTTTATCAATCCAAACACACAGATATTTGTAGGCTGGAACCCGCTCGATGAGAGAGCTGTCCAATGAGTGAATATGTAGCCCTTTCAAGATTTTTTTTGTGAATTAAAGAACAACATATATTTAGTTTTGTCCGCATTAAGTACACGTTTTAAATCAACGAGGGCTTTCTGTAATGCAACAAAATCAGATTGCAGCTCTAACAAAGCTCGGGCAACACTCAGTGCAATGGCATACATAACCGTATTGTCTGCATAGTGATGAATATTACAGGATTGCATAGACCAATATTACTTATATAAATAGTGAAGAGAACAGGTCCCAATACCGTCCCTTGCGGTACACCTTTCGTAATATAGTGGCAACTAGACTTGACACCATGAGTGAGCACACATTGTGTCCTGTCACAGTGTTCGTTAACTCTTGAGATCCAGCTTGTATTCATAAAGTTGAGTAAATTTGCCTTTAGTTTTAACGCACCACAGTTACGGAATTTCTTACAAAACTAATTACACCTGGATTCCCTGGTGCCTATAAGGAAGTTTAAAACTCTGTTGTTAAATTAGTTTACTGAAGTGTGCAATCATTTCAATTGACTATTATAACTTGTTGTAATAACCTGATGTAATGTATTCATAGCTATCTTGTGTCTTATCTTTTGTTGTTGTGTTGATGGAATCTCTGTCCTCAGGGCACCATTACAAATGAGACACTGGTTTCAATTGGTCTTCCCTGAATAAATAAAAGTAGATAATAATAGTCAGCCCACCTGAGGGAATGTGAGCCACTCCGAAAACAGGAGAGTAAAAACATGATGAAAAAGTGAACATTGGGCGAAATCACACCTGGGGTCTTCGCCCGGTCACATTTTGAAAACCCCTAATGACTGTTTAAATAAACACAGAAAATCCATTTCAGGAAAACTTTGGGCAAACATTACTATAAATTGGTCTTGTGACTGAATGATTACTGCAGGAGCAGGTTATGAAGTGCTAATCTACCTGCCAATGAAATAATACACCATGGTTTTCCGAGGGAAACAAAAGGATTGGGCTGGAAACATCTGATGAGATTACAGTCAAACTGGGACTAAATTACTTTTGGAGAATTTATGGAATATCCATTGGATTTTGAGTGAGGAGAGATGACTGGATGTAGATTATGGGTTGTTATCATGTTATTAAGTAGTTAACTGACCTCCCCTGGCTGTGAGTCCTGTGTGGTGTGTGACCTCAGGGATGGTGGAGAGGTCAGAGAGGGTGCCGCTCACGGAGGTGGTCAGGAACTCACTCCTAGAATGTCTTTTCTGTTCATGGAAGGCCAGGCCGGCCGTTCCACAGCTACAGTGCTGCAGGAAGAAGTCCTGGGGGACAGACAGGAAGAGAAGGTCCAGGACTGTAAGTAGGAGGCACATGAAATGTATTTTACAATATCCAAATCTAGTTATGTTGTTTTTCTCACTCGTTGATCAAGAATGGCCCTCCAATACTGCATACTTGGCTCAGCCAGCAACCATCTGTTACAAATTCCGGAGAGTGAAAATGTGTTATGGCCATCACACTCTTGTATTTCTTGGCCTTATATGCTACCACATTTTTTTTATAAGAGTCTTTGGGATATCTGAGTTTATTGTTATTGTTTTAAACCTACTTCAACTTAATAACTTACTTGAATTATTGTTTCCATACATAGTGTGTATTTACTGTTTCTTTTCCAGATCGAGTTGGGTTTATGTTAACCTAATCTCAAACTTCTGAACTCAACATTAACTTGTCCAAAGTAGGCCTTCCAATCTATGTGCCATGCCGACACATGTATGGTGATTCAAAGAACAATGAGACACTTTCCGAGTCATTGTGTAAAGTTGGAATTTGTCAGGAAAATGTTCACATCCGTTTATCCCAGCTGAGGAAACTCTGGTTGTCACATCCACGCTAACGTTAAAACAAAATCACATTTATAACTCAAACAACGCAGGCACCCAGCAGTAGCATAAACGGAATAAGATGATTTCCTGCTTCATTGTTAACATTTAAACGTGCAGTGTCACTTCTACAGTAGGGGGATTTTTCATCACGTGAAGGTTACACACTCGCCATTTGCACAACTTCAGAACCCAGGACCGATACTCAGAAGGCTCATTAGGCGAAGTCACTTCCTAATCTTGTGCAAAATAATTTCCTTCTCCGCACTGAAGTTACCTCTAACCTGGACACAAGGTGCAAACTCTACACTAGAATAGAATCATCTCTGGGCAGTGCTCTCTTCCAGAATTCCTTGTTGGAACTCTTAATAAACCACTGGATGTTTAAACATAAAAAGGGGTAAATAGCATGATGAATGACCACTGAACTCACACTCCATGGCTTTGTTTTTGTCTCACGGGACTTTGACCATCGTCTGACTTCCCCGCTGGAACCACGACCACACTCTCCCCTCGGTGAAGACACTGCCTTTACTGAGAAGGGGCTAGGCCCAGGTTCCTGGCCCTGGTTCCATGGGCGAAAACAGTGTGGTCTTTGCACTCTCCAAGGACCTACCCCATCTGTGTGTGCTTAGCCCTTAGAAGGAGGCAGCCCACATTTGGGGACTCAGAGGGCCGGCCACTCCAGGCCCTTGACCTCTGACCTCTGAGAAGAGGATTAAACTGTTAAAGGCATTATGCCCCTGTGCACTCGGGAAGAGGGAAGGTCCAGAAGACTCCGGCCCTGGAATGTTCCCTCCATCAAATCCCGTTCCTCAATAACCCAGGGACAGCCTGCAGATGGCTCCATTGTCTGAGGTAGTACTGCTTTGAGGATAGGGAAAGGGGGAGCTTGAGTCCGTAAGTGTGAGCTCATGTTCATTGCTCACATTAGAAACTACATTACAAGTCATCTTCCACTCTAGTATTGACTCTTGCATCTCAGTTCATCACGAGAAACCCCAAAGCACGCTGGTCCTGGTAGAGAACAGATGAAGCTAGAAAAGAGGGCTCTATGTAGGTGGTAATTGGCCATTGTCTCATTGATCTCTGTGTTTATAGTGAGCCCAGCGGTGACCCTGGTGTTGATTTGAAAGGTGGGGTAGATGTGTGTAGGCACAGGGAACCATGGGTGCCATTCATGGAGCTTAGATGTGCCCCAGCTGACTTGCTCCTCCTTTTGATGTGTCATCTATGGGGTTCAGCTTGTGGCGTAACCATAGAAACACTCACAGCAGGGGAAAAGACCAACCGCTTGGGAGGCCAGCCGGTGTGGTCCTAAAAATCTTCTTTCAAGTCAGGGTTTGGCCCAGAGAGAATAACAACACCAAGTTATCTGGACAAATATCACAATCAAGGTGAAATCATGTCAGAATTTGAAGACCTCAAAGAATAGTAAGTTCTGCTAAGAATGTTAAGAAATAGCTTTTGTAAGAGAGGATGCCTTTTCTTTGAATGAGCACTTTTTGGGATCTCTCTCTCTCTCTCTTACTGTGCCCCTTTCCCCTCTCTCCTTCTTTTTCTTTTCCTCTCTCACTCTCTCTCTCCCCTATCTCTCTCTCTTTTTCCCTCTTTCTTTTTTTCCTCTCTCTCTCTGTCTTTGAAGACTTTGTAGTGTATGCTCCTGCTGGGCTCACCCTTTGCTTCAGTGGAAAGCTTTTCCGGCCCCCAGGCCCAAACTGACAGGGATAGTTTGGAACCAGCTCTCTCTGAAACCCCCTGAACATAGCCGCTCCGGTATTGTGCCAAAGTCTCAAAAGGAAAGGGAGGCATCCACACAATGCCAAAGTACTTTTCTTTAGAAGCACAGGCAACTGTCACAAGAGAGGGGGCAAAGTTGAATACAATGCAATAGGGTTGGGATAAATCTTGTGCCAATGTTGTTATTTTTCATATTCAAGGTCAGGTTTTCTTAAGATGTTGAGCTGATAACAAAAACATAAAATTGAAGTAGCTTTGGGACTCTGTGAACTCTACGAGCCTCATTTTCTATTCAAGTGTGTTAAAATGCCACCCATGTGCCCATGTTTTACCATACTGATGTTTTTTAAATGACAACAATGCCACAACTTTTAAAAAGCCATAAATAATAAAAAAATGTCTCTCTGGTGTTGGTAAGATAACATTCAGAGTGAACGCATTCATCCTGTTTGGGAACGGAAAGTGAGCGCAGGGAGAGCTGGCCTGGGGATTTTATAGGTTACACATTGTTAACTGAGCAGAATTGTAGTTATTTTATGAGAGTTTACTGGAATACTACTCTAAAATGGTGCTTACTAAAGAAAAACAAGAAACGTAATTTGCCCTATTTTACTGCTGACATTGTGCTTGCATTTGTACATTTTCATAGCTGTGAGAGAGTGATGTTACAGATACAGTACATGGTTAGCAAACATGGAGATTATGTCAGATATAAACAGATTATTCTTTTTTATTTAAACCAATTCTGGTAAACCGTCTCGTTTGCACGATGTTGTTTGGGTTCAGATGTAGATTTTTCAGGTTATCATCATGAATGATGCATCATTGGCCCAGCCACAGACTCTAACTTCTCTGCTCTCTCTAAACAGGTGACTGGAAATCCCCTGATGTTTGTTATTAATAAACATAAACATGCACGTGTCCCTTTGCCATGCTACAACAACCCCTTTACCGTGCTATAAGGACCACTTTACCGTGCTATAACGACCCCTTTACCGTGCTAAGGACCACTTTAACATGCTATAACAACCCCTTTACCAGGCTATAATGACCCCTTTACCGTGCTAAGGACCACTTTACCATCCTATAACAACCCCTTTACCAGGCTATAATGACCCCTTTACCGTGCTATAAGGACCACTTTACCGTGCTATAAGGATCACTTTACCGTGCTATAACGACCCCTTTACCGTGCTATAACGACCCCATTGCCGTGCTATAAGGACAACTTTACCGTGCTATAACGAAACCATTACCGTGCTATAAGGACCACTTTACCGTGCTATAAGGACCCCTTTACCGTGCTATAAGGACCACTTTACCGTGCTATAAGGACCACTTTACCGTGCTATAAGGACCCCTTTACCGTGGTATAAGAACCACTTTACCGTGCTATAAGGACCCCTTTACCGTGCTATAAGGACCACTTTACCGTGCTATAAGGACCCCTTTATCGTGCTATAAGGACAACTTTACCGTGCTATAATGACCCCTTTACCGTGCTATAACGACCCCTTTACTGTGCTATAAGAACAACTTTACCGTGCGATAAGGACAACTTTACGGTGCTATAAGGACCACTTTACCATGCTATAACGAACCCATTGCCGTGCTATAAGGACAACTTTACCGTGCTATAACGAACCCATTGCCGTGCTATAAGGACAACTTTACCGTGCTATAACAACCCCTTTACCGTGCTATAAGGACCACTTTACCGTGCGATAAGGACAACTTTACAGTGCTATAAGGACCCTTTTACCGTGCTATAAGGACCACTTTACCGTGCTATAAGGACCCCTTTACCGTGCTATAAGGACCCCTTTACCATGCTATAAGGACCCCTTTACCTTGCTATAAGGACCACTTTACCATGCTATAAGGACCCCTTTACCGTGCTATAATGACCCCTTTACCGTGCTATAAGGACCCCTTTACCATACTATAAGGACCACTTTACCGTGCTATAAGGACCCCTTTACCGTAATATAAGGACCACTTTACCGTGCTATAAGGACCACTTTACCGTGCGATAAGGACAACTTTACCGTGCTATAAGGACAACTTTACCGTGCTATAACGACCCCTTTACCGTGCAATAACGACCCCTTTACAGTGCTATAAGGACCACTTTACGGTGCTATAAGGACCCCTTTACCATGCTATAAGGACCACTTTACCGTGCTATAAGGACCACTTAACCGTGCGATAAGGACAACTTTACCGTGCTGTAAGGACACCTTTACCGTGCTATACGGACAACTTTACCGTGCTATAAGGACCCCTTTACCGTGCTATAAGGACCACTTTACCGTGCTATAAGGACCCCTTTACAGTGCTTTAAGGACAACTTTACCGTGCGATAAGGACAACTTTACCGTAATATAAGGACCCCTTTACCATGCTATAAGGACCACTTTACCGTGCTATAAGGACCACTTTACCGTGCAATAAGGACAACTTTACCGTGCTATAAGGACCCCTTTACCGTGCTATAAGGACCCCTTTACCATGCTATAAGGACCACTTTACCGTGCTATAAGGACCACTTTACCGTGCTATAACGACCCCTTTACCGTGCTATAACGACCCCTTTACCGTGCTATAAGGACCCCTTTACCGTGCTATAATGACCCCTTTACCGTGCTATAATGACCCCTTTACCATACTATAAGGACCACTTTACCGTGCCATAAGGACCCCTTTAACATGCTATAAGGACCACTTTACCGTGCTATAAGGACCCCTTTACCATGCTATAAGGACCCCTTTACCATGCTATAAGGACCACTTTACCGTGCTATAAGGACCCCTTTACCATGCTATAAGGACCACTTTACCGTGCTATAAGGACCACTTTACCGTGCGATAAGGACAACTTTACCGTGCTATAAGGACCCTTTTACCGTGCCATACGGACAACTTTACCGTGCTATAAGGACCCCTTTACCATGCTATAAGGACCCCTTTACCTTGCTATTATGACCACTTTACCATGCTATAAGGACCCCTTTACCGTGCTATAAGGACCCCTTTACTATGCTATAAGGACCACTTTACCGTGCTATAAGGACCACTTTACCGTGCTATAACGACCCCTTTACCGTGCTATAACGACCCCTTTACCGTGCTATAAGGACCCCTTTACCGTGCTATAATGACCCCTTTACCGTGCTATAAGGACCCCTTTACCATACTATAAGGACCCCTTTACCGTGCTATAAGGACCCCTTTACCGTGCTATAAGGACCACTTTACCGTGCTATAAGGACCACTTTACCGTGCTATAATGACCCCTTTACCGTGCTATAAGGACCCCTTTACCATGCTATAAGGACCGCTTTACCATGCTATAAGGACCACTTTACCGTGCGATAAGGAAAACTTTACGGTGCTATAAGGACAACTTTACCGTGCTATAATGACAACTTTACGGTTCTATAAGGACAACTTTACCGTGCGGTAAGGACAACTTTACGGTGCTATAAGGACCACTTTACCGTGCTATAAGGACCACTTTACCGTGCGATAAGGACAACTTTACCGTGCTATAAGGACCCTTTTACCGTGCCATACGGACAACTTTACCGTGCTATAAGGACCCCTTTACCATGCTATAAGGACCCCTTTACCTTGCTATTATGACCACTTTACCATGCTATAAGGACCCCTTTACCGTGCTATAAGGACCCCTTTACTATGCTATAAGGACCACTTTACCGTGCTATAAGGACCACTTTACCGTGCTATAACGACCCCTTTACCGTGCTATAACGACCCTTTTACCGTGCTATAAGGACCCCTTTACCGTGCTATAATGACCCCTTTACCGTGCTATAAGGACCCCTTTACCATACTATAAGGACCCCTTTACCGTGCTATAAGGACCCCTTTACCGTGCTATAAGGACCACTTTACCGTGCTATAAGGACCACTTTACCGTGCTATAATGACCCCTTTACCGTGCTATAAGGACCCCTTTACCATGCTATAAGGACCGCTTTACCATGCTATAAGGACCACTTTACCGTGCGATAAGGAAAACTTTACGGTGCTATAAGGACAACTTTACCGTGCTATAATGACAACTTTACGGTTCTATAAGGACAACTTTACCGTGCGGTAAGGACAACTTTACGGTGCTATAAGGACAACTTTACCGTGCGATAAGGACAACTTTTTCGGTGCTATAAGGACCCCTTTACCGTGCTATAATGACCCCTTTACCGTGCTATAAGGACCCCTTTACCATACTATAAGGACCACTTTACCGTGCTATAAGGACCCCTTTACCGTGCTATAAGGACCACTTTACCGTGCTATAAGGACCCCTTTACAGTGCTATAAGGACCCATTACCATGCTATAAGGACCACTTTACCGTGCTATAAGGACAACTTTACCGTGCTATAACGACCCCTTTACCGTGCTATAACGACCCCTTTACAGTGCTTTAAGGACAACTTTACCGTGCTGTAAGGACAACTTTACCGTGCTATAACAACCACTTTACCGTGCTATAACGACCCCTTTACCGTGCTATAAGGACAACTTTACCGTGCTATAAGGACCACTTTACCGTGCTATAAGGACCCCTTTACCGTGCTATACGGACAACTTTACCGTGCGATAAGGACAACTTTACCGTGCTATAAGGACAACTTTACCGTGCTATAAGGACAACTTTACCATGCGATAGGTACAACTTTACCGTGCTATAAGGACAACTTTACCGTGCTATAACGACCCCTTTACCATGCGATAAGGACAACTTTACCATGCTATAAGGACAACTTTACCGTGCTATAACGACCCCTTTACCGTGCTATAAGGACCACTTTACCGTGCTATAAGGACCACTTTACCGTGCTATAAGGACCACTTTACCGTGCGATAAGGACAACTTTACCATGCTATAAGGACAACTTTACCGTGCTATAAGGACCATTTTACCGCGCTATATGGACCACTTTACCGTGCGATAAGGACAATTTTACCGTGCTATAAGGACCACTTTACCGTGCTATAACATCCCCTTTACCGTGCTATAACGACCCCTTTAACGTGCTATAAATACAACTTTACCGTGCTATAAGGACCACTTTACCGTGCTATAACGACCCCTTTACCGTGCTATAAGGACAACTTTACCGTGCTATAAGGACCACTTTACCGTGCTACAACGACCCCTTTACGGTGCTACAACGACCCCTTTGCCGTGCTATTAGGACAACTTTACCGTGCTATAACGACCCCGTTGCCGTGCTATAAGGACAACTTTACCGTGCTATAACAACCCCTTTACCGTGCTATAAGGACCACTTTACCGTGCTATAAGGACAACTTTACCGTGCTATAAGGACAACTTTACCATGCTAAAACGACCCTTTACCGTGCTTTAACGACCCCTTTACCATGCTATAAGGACCCCTTTACCGTGCTATAACGAACCCTTTACCATGCGATAAGGACAACTTTACCGTGCTATAAGGACCACTTTACCGTGCTATAACGACCCCTTTACCATGCGATAAGGACAACTTTACCGTGCTATAAGGACAACTTTACCGTGCTATAACGACCCCTTTACCATGCGATAAGGACAACTTTACCATGCTATAAGGACAACTTTACCTTTCTATAACGACCCCTTTACCGTGCTATAAGGACCACTTTACCGTGCTATAAGGACCACTTTACCGTGCGATAAGGACAACTTTACCATGCTATAAGGACAACTTTACCGTGCTATAAGGACCATTTTACCGCGCTATATGGACCACTTTACCGTGCGATAAGGACAATTTTACCGTGCTATAAGGACCACTTTACCGTGCTATAACATCCCCTTTGCCGTGCTATAAGGACCCCTTTGCCGTGCTAGAAGGACCCCTTTGCCGTGCTAGAAGGACCCCTTTGCCGTGCTATAAGGACCCCTTTGCCGTGCTAGAAGGATCCCTTTGCCGTGCTATAAAGACAACTTTACCGTGCTATAAGGACCACTTTACCGTGCTATAACGACCCCTTTACCGTGCTATAAAGACAACTTTACCGTGCTATAAGGACCACTTTACCGTGCTACAACGACCCCTTTACCGTGCTACAACGACCCCTTTGCCGTGCTATTAGGACAACTTTACCGTGCTATAACGACCCCGTTGCCGTGCTATAAGGACAACTTTACCGTGCTATAACAACCCCTTTACCGTGCTATAAGGACCACTTTACCGTGCTATAAGGACAACTTTACCGTGCTATAAGGACCACTTTACCGTGCGATAAGGACAACTTTACCGTGCGATAAGGACAACTTTACCGTGCTATAAGGACCACTTTACCGTGCTATAAGGACCCCTTTGCCGTGCTATAACGACCCCTTTGCCGTGCTATAAGGACCCCTTTACCGTGCTATAACGACCCCTTTGCCGTGCTATAAGGACCCCTTTGCCGTGCTATAACGACCCCTTTGCCGTGCTATAAGGACCCCTTTGCCGTGCTATAACAACCCCTTTGCCGTGCTATAAGGACCCCTTTGCCGTGCTAGAAGGATCCCTTTGCCGTGCTATAAGGACCACTTTACCGTGCTATAACATCCCCTTTACCGTGCTATAACGACCCCTTTAACGTGCTATAAATACAACTTTACCGTGCTATAAGGACCACTTTACCGTGCTATAACGACCCCTTTACCGTGCTATAAGGACAACTTTACCGTGCTATAAGGACCACTTTACCGTGCTACAACGACCCCTTTACGGTGCTACAACGACCCCTTTGCCGTGCTATTAGGACAACTTTACCGTGCTATAACGACCCCGTTGCCGTGCTATAAGGACAACTTTACCGTGCTATAACAACCCCTTTACCGTGCTATAAGGACCACTTTACCGTGCTATAAGGACAACTTTACCGTGCTATAAGGACAACTTTACCATGCTATAACGACCCCTTTACCGTGCTTTAACGACCCCTTTACCATGCTATAAGGACCCCTTTACCGTGCTATAACGAACCCTTTACCATGCGATAAGGACAACTTTACCGTGCTATAAGGACCACTTTACCGTGCTATAACGACCCCTTTACCATGCGATAAGGACAACTTTACCGTGCTATAAGGACAACTTTACCGTGCTATAACGACCCCTTTACCATGCGATAAGGACAACTTTACCATGCTATAAGGACAACTTTACCTTTCTATAACGACCCCTTTACCGTGCTATAAGGACCACTTTACCGTGCTATAAGGACCACTTTACCGTGCGATAAGGACAACTTTACCATGCTATAAGGACAACTTTACCGTGCTATAAGGACCATTTTACCGCGCTATATGGACCACTTTACCGTGCGATAAGGACAATTTTACCGTGCTATAAGGACCACTTTACCGTGCTATAACATCCCCTTTACCGTGCTAGAAGGATCCCTTTGCCGTGCTATAAGGACCCCTTTGCCGTGCTAGAAGGACCCCTTTGCCGTGCTAGAAGGACCCCTTTGCCGTGCTATAAGGACCCCTTTGCCGTGCTAGAAGGATCCCTTTGCCGTGCTATAAAGACAACTTTACCGTGCTATAAGGACCACTTTACCGTGCTATAACGACCCCTTTACCGTGCTATAAAGACAACTTTACCGTGCTATAAGGACCACTTTACCGTGCTACAACGACCCCTTTACCGTGCTACAACGACCCCTTTGCCGTGCTATTAGGACAACTTTACCGTGCTATAATGACCCCGTTGCCGTGCTATAAGGACAACTTTACCGTGCTATAACAACCCCTTTACCGTGCTATAAGGACCACTTTACCGTGCTATAAGGACAACTTTACCGTGCTATAAGGACCACTTTACCGTGCGATAAGGACAACTTTACCGTGCGATAAGGACAACTTTACCGTGCTATAAGGACCACTTTACCGTGCTATAAGGACCCCTTTGCCGTGCTATAACGACCCCTTTGCCGTGCTATAAGGACCCCTTTGCCGTGCTATAACGACCCCTTTGCCGTGCTATAAGGACCCTTTACCGTGCTATAACGACCCCTTTGCCGTGCTATAAGGACCCTTTGCCGTGCTATAACAACCCTTTGCCGTGCTATAAGGACCCTTTGCCGTGCTAGAAGGATCCCTTTGCCGTGCTATAAGGACCCCTTTGCCGTGCTATAACGACCCCTTTGCCGTGCTATAAGGACCACTTTACCGTGCTATAACGACCCCTTTGCCGTGCTATAAGGACCCCTTTACCGTGCTATAACGACCCCTTTGCCGTGCTATAAGGACCCCTTTGCCGTGCTATAAGGACCCCTTTGCCGTGCTATAACGACCCCTTTACCGTGCTATAAGGACAACTTTACCGTGCTATAACGACCCCTTTGCCGTGCTATAAGGACCCCTTTGCTGTGCTATAAGGACCCCTTTGCCGTGCTATAACGACCCCTTTACCGTGCTATAAAGACAACTTTACCGTGCTATAACGACCCCTTTGCCGTGCTATAACGACCCCTTTGCCGTGCTATAAGGACCCCTTTGCCGTGCTATAACGACCCCTTTACCGTGCTATAAGGACAACTTTACCGTGCTATAAGGATCACTTTACCGTGCTATAACGACCCCTTTACCGTGCTATGAGGACAACTTTACCGTGCTATAACGACCCCTTTACCGTGCTATAACGACCCCTTTGCCGTGCTATAAGGACAACTTTACCGTGCTATAAGGACCACTTTACCGTGCTATAACGACCCCTTTGCCGTGCTATAACGACCCCTTTGCCGTGCTATAACGACCCCTTTGCCGTGCTATAAGGATGTTACTAAATGTGTGCCCCATATGTGTTCCGGGGCGGCAGGTAGCTTAGTGGTTAGAGCGTTGGGCTAGTAACTGAAAGATTGGTCGATCGAATCCCTGAGCTGACAAGGTTAAAAATCTGTCGTTCTGCCCCTGAACAAGGCAGTTAACCCACTGTTCCTAGGCCGTCATTGTAAATAAGAGTTTGTTCTTAACTGACTTGCCTCGTGAAAATAAAGGTAAAATAACTAAATAAATGTTTGAAGACTGCAGTGGGCTGGACCCAGCTGTTCTATTTATTAAATACACTTTCCTCCGTCATGACTTACAGCTCCTACTACCGTTCTGAAACCGCTGGATTAGCACTGGGACCTAATGGTGATTAATCAGTCACTTCAAGGCATGGCTATCTCTGCACCACCTGGACAGCAGTCAGCTGCAAATCAAAGATCAATGGTCTTAGGTCTGCCATGCATGACCTACAGCTACGTTCACAATGTTTTTACAACATTTGTAGGAGCTTTGTATCGCTGACAAATTAGCTAGTAACTGAGATAAATCATAATACCGCAACATTAGAACATTCACACTGTTAAGGACCCCTTTGTTTGCTATAACTCATTGAGAGAGATGGTTTGACCATAAGCAAGCTTTGTCTCAGTACTTACTCTCTTCGCCTTCCCTGATCTGACAAGACTAGATATGTCGTGCAAAAGCTACGTGGCGGAAGCCTATCTTTGATAAGACACACAAGTCCAATCCAGATGTTTTAACCTGGGATTCTTCTCAGGGTGCTCACCAATGACCAGCAGACACACTCACTGTGTGAGTATGCTGATGAGGATGATAGCGCATAGTATGTGTCTGTATGTGACTCACCTCTTTGGTCTTGGTCATCCTTCCATCCTTTTGCAGCCCACAGATTTGCTTCTGCAGCCTGAGGTTGTGTTCCTGGAGCTGACCAATCTTCTCAATGAGCTGGCAGATGTGCTCCAGGTAGCCCAGTCCGGAGCCCAGGGGGTTGGAGCTGGCCTGGTGGACCTGAGGAAATAGAGACCATTTGGTTGGTGAGTTTAGTCATTAGGGCTCTGTAGGGCTACAAAAATGAACCTTTACAGCTGAGAACTAGTGGTCAAAGGTATTTGGTCAAATGATTCCAGAGTTTTATATCACCCTGTCATTCCTGATATCTAGATTAAAGAAAGGGCTACAGATTTGCTGATCCCTAATCCACAAAATGTTCCTGTGTGAATAAAATATCTTTACGTCCTCTGAAGTTCTTGGTTCCAGATATAACATCGACCTTAATGGTGCCCCATATATCGGTGGATTTAACAAGGTGACGTTTGATGAATGGTGTAACCTGCCAGGCAGGTTATCCATCCACTCTGATATTCAACACATTTTCATTTTATTACATTTTTATCATAGTCCTGTTTTTTTGTGGGATATTTTTTTGACTTACAAAACACTGTTACTTGTGAACCATGTAGACGGAGTCTGTTTTACTACTCCGAATCATTGTTCAGACTCGTAGATACATTCCCCCGCTGCCGCGTGGCCCACTCGTCTTCACCTAGCTTCCTGTCATCGTTGACAGAGAGTCTGAAAGGGATTGCGTGGCGACTCATATGAATTCATCTTAGGGTCTCGCCTCATCGTGACGGTATTGCATAATCTATCGACATACCATAGTGGCAGTGCATACGTTTCTAATCGTCTGATGGATGGTAACGGCGGGTGGTTGTTTTATTCCCATGGTAGTTATGAAGATGTTCAAATTTAAACATCAAATTGCCATTGGCTGGAGATGGGTAGGTGAAAGGTCTGCGATGACAATGTGAGATAGAGTGCCTTTGGAGGGGGGGAACAGAGGTTAAGTCCTTGCCATTGGTGTGGGAACACAAAGTCAGGTGTGTGCCATTTATTTGTTTGTTTGTTTTCTGGTGTGACTTTTAGCCCGAGAGGCGCAGATGCTCACGTTTGCAGAAATATGAAAAGGACATTTTGAGACAATATTTATACACTCGTCCACCATTCCACAGTGTCCAAACAAAAGCAGGAAGTAAGCTCAGGTCGAAGCCTTTCTCCACCCAGAAGGCTTTTCCGTGCCACTTCTGTGAAACTCCAGCAAGGGACGTGTCCACTAATGGAAACGCAGGCCAAACAATGGGACAAAAAGTCATAACAGTCAGGAGAACTGACATCACTCGTTTCCTCCGACGAAGAAATGAACCTTCTTCCCATGACACACGGTCTTGACTTACTACTCATTTCCCAGACAGTGGTTTTGAAGCATTACATTTTGTCAATGGCTCATGGAGTCGTCCAGTACTGTCCTTGCTCTCCCCTTATCTCCCCAGATATGCAGGTGTCTGGCCAGGGCCTCAGCGATGATATGTCGGGTGGACAGTGAATTGGTGCCTGTTCCTCGAGCCTGTAGCCTGTAGCCTGGCCATCCCAGCTCTGTTTTACAGGGGTTCAATTAAGATAAGGAGGAGATTCCTCCTCACACACAGTAAGTCATGGGCAGAGGATAGGAGACAGGCAGTCATTAGCTGTCTTCCTGGCAGAGGCGGTGATGGAAGCAGGTTGGGACTGATCTTATCACCCCTCATGGCCCTCTTTGTCCCCCATGGGTCAGGGAAGGGGACTAGAGGGGAAAAGAGAGAGGGAAGATATGTCCCCACTCCCTTCCTCAGAACTTCCTCTGGCCCCTTATGTTGTGAACGGGGTAACAATGTTTCAAACGTGGGAATCGCTGACGTGTGGAGGAAATGCCAGGCTTTGGCCTAGTTAGTGAATTACTTTTCACTTGGCTCTTTCCTTTAAAGTTGTGAGAGTGTGAAATAGAGAGAAAGGAGAGGTGCATGTGTTAAAATGACATTTATGGGCAGGTCCATTTTCCAAAGCAAATACACACGACCATCCATTGCCTTGACAATGAGAAACATATATTTAAAAAATAACTGTGAATTATTTTTCTATTTTTAAATATCATACAGTATCTAATGATTTTATTAATTTAGCAGACATTTATCCCAAGCGTCAGCAGACACGGGAATCAAACCCACAACCCCCGCGCCGCAAGTGCCATGCTCTACCAAGTGCCATGCCCTACCAAGTACCATGCCCTACCAAGTACCATGCCCTACCAAGTGCCATGCCCTACCAAGTGCCATGCCCTACCAAGTGAGCCAGACGCAACATAGGAAATATGAGCATGATATGCCAACATATCAAAGTTGTGGAAAACTGAGACTCTCCTCGGGTCTTGTTTCTGGACATTCCACTGCGTCTACTGCATCAAAAAATACTTTCCTAAACAGGACAGCGTTGGAAAGGAATTAGCCGTCAGATGTGGGATGCACACAGAGACAGATTGAAAGACAGAGATTGGGAGAAAGACAGAGAGAGGGAGAAAAGTATGTGCTGTACACGTTTACTCGTTTTCTACCCAGAAAGCCCCATTTATTTCCAGCGCACACCGTCTGCGGAGAGAATTGAGATAATATTCTTGCCTCTCTGCTTTGTTGTTTATCTCCCAAACCACTCTCTGGGGAACACTATGTGTGTCAGTGCTGGCTCTGACAAACTTTGACAGGAAAAGGGGATCTTGAGGATTTACAGAGAGACAGAATGTATGACGTAAGGTAAAAATGCCGACAAGGTAAAAATCTGTCGTTCGGCCCCTGAACAAGGCAGTTAACCCACTGTTTCCTGGTAGGCCGTCATTGTAAATAAGAATTTGTTCTTAACTGACTTGCCTACCTAAATAAAGTTAAAATATAAAACATTTGATGGGTTCGTGGTGAGATGAACAACCCTAATGATGCTAGCTACCTGTCTCAATCAGCCACAAACCACACCTTACCAAAACGCTGGTCTACCTCAGTAGCTCTTACTACCTGCCAACAATAATGCCGGTTCCGGGTTGGAGCGAGCGGTCGCATCTACACTTCGTGCCGCAGGTAGTATAACTTTTCATTACATTTTCATTACATTTCATTATAGTACAACGGTTTGATTTGTCTAATCTTAGCAATTTCTTCTTAGCTAGCTACATAGCCGTCTTTGTATCAAAGATAATTGCGTAATTATCGTATTTCGTCGTCCTAACGTAGTCTACACTGCTATCTGCCCAGCAGCTAGCTAACGTCCACTAGCACTGTAGAAACTATTACACTCAACTGAACGACTCGATTAGTGTAGTGTTAGCTAGCTACATAGTTGTCTTTGCTGTGTTCGTATCCAAGATAATTGTGTAGTTTAGAGTGTGTAGACTTAGAGTGATTATCTTAATTTACCGAGGTTAGCTAGCCAGCTATTTGTCGTCCTTAACGTAGGAGATACTGCTAGCTAGCTAGCCAACAGCTAGCCAACGTCTTCCGAAATGAACTTCAACAACCCGGTCAACATTCCGCTTCGCTCCACAGGTAGTATCACATTTTCATTTCACTTCATTACAGTACAACGGTTTGATTTGTTTGATCGTAGCTAGCTAGCTACATAGCCGTCTTTGTATCTAAGACAATTGTGTAGTCTGGAGCGATTTTCTAGGTTAGCTAGCCAGCTATTGTCGTTCTTTTAACGTAACGTTACGTAATCAACACTGCTAGCTAGCCAGCTAGCCCCCGAATAGCAGCACTGTAGAAACTATTACACTCGACGGAACGACTTGATTAGTGTAGTGTCAACAACGCAGCCACTGCCAGCTAGCCTACAAAGTCAACAACGTAGCCACTGCCAGCTAGCCTACTCCAGCAGTACTGTATCATTTCAATCATTTTAGTCAATAAGATTCTTGCTACGTAAGCTTAACTTTCTGAACATTCGAGACGTGTAGTCCACTTGTCATTCCAATCTCCTTTGCATTAGCGTAGCCTCTTCTGTAGCCTGTCAACTATGTGTCTATCTATCCCTGTTCTCTCCTCTCTGCACAGACCATACAAACGCTCCACACCGCGTGGCCGCGGCCACCCTAATCTGGTGGTCCCAGCGCGCACGACCCACGTGGAGTTCCAGGTCTCCGGTAGCCTCTGGAACTGCCGATCTGCGGCCAACAAGGCAGAGTTCATCTCAGCCTATGCCTCCCTCCAGTCCCTCGACTTCTTGGCACTGACGGAAACATGGATCACCACAGACAACACTGCTACTCCTACTGCTCTCTCTTCGTCCGCCCACGTGTTCTCGCACACCCCGAGAGCTTCTGGTCAGCGGGGTGGTGGCACCGGGATCCTCATCTCTCCCAAGTGGTCATTCTCTCTTTCTCCCCTTACCCATCTGTCTATCGCCTCCTTTGAATTCCATGCTGTCACAGTTACCAGCCCTTTCAAGCTTAACATCCTTATCATTTATCGCCCTCCAGGTTCCCTCGGAGAGTTCATCAATGAGCTTGATGCCTTGATAAGCTCCTTTCCTGAGGACGGCTCACCTCTCACAGTCCTGGGCGACTTTAACCTCCCCACGTCTACCTTTGACTCATTCCTCTCTGCCTCCTTCTTTCCACTCCTCTCCTCTTTTGACCTCACCCTCTCACCTTCCCCCCTACTCACAAGGCAGGCAATACGCTCGACCTCATCTTTACTAGATGCTGTTCTTCCACTAACCTCATTGCAACTCCCCTCCAAGTCTCCGACCACTACCTTGTATCCTTTTCCCTCTCGCTCTCATCCAACACTTCCCACACTGCCCCTACTCGGATGGTATCGCGCCGTCCCAACCTTCGCTCGCTCTCCCCCGCTACTCTCTCCTCTTCCATCCTATCATCTCTTCCCTCTTCTCATACCTTCTCCAACCTATCTCCTGATTCTGCCTCCTCAACCCTCCTCTCTTCCCTTTCTGCATCCTTTGACTCTCTATGTCCCCTATCCTCCAGGCCGGCTCGGTCCTCCCCTCCCGCTCCGTGGCTCGACGACTCATTGCGAGCTCACAGAACAGTGCTCCGGGCAGCCGAGCGGAAATGGAGGAAAACTCGCCTCCCTGCGGACCTGGCATCCTTTCACTCCCTCCTCTCTACATTTTCCTCCTCTGTCTCTGCTGCTAAAGCCACTTTCTTCCACTCTAAATTCCAAGCATCTGCCTCTAACCCTAGGAAGCTCTTTGCCACCTTCTCCTCCCTCCTGAATCCTCCTCCCCCCTCCCCCCCTCCTCCCTCTCTGCAGATGACTTCGTCAACCATTTTGAAAAGAAGGTCGACGACATCCGATCCTCGTTTGCTAAGTCAAACGACACCGCTGGTTCTGCTCACACTGCCCTACCCTGTGCTCTGACCTCTTTCTCCCCTCTCTCTCCAGATGAAATCTCGCTTCTTGTGACGGCCGGCCACCCAACAACCTGCCCGCTTGACCCTATCCCCTCCTCTCTTCTCCAAACCATTTCCGGAGACCTTCTCCCCTACCTCACCTCGCTCATCAACTCATCCCTGACCGCTGGCTACGTCCCGTCTTCAAGAGAGCGAGAGTTGCACCCCTTCTGAAAAAACCTACACTCGATCCCTCCGATGTCAACAACTACAGACCAGTATCCCTTCTTTCTTTTCTCTCCAAAACTCTTGAACGTGCCGTCCTTGGCCAGCTCTCCCGCTATCTCTCTCAGAATGACCTTCTTGATCCAAATCAGTCAGGTTTCAAGACTAGTCATTCAACTGAGACTGCTCTTCTCTGTATCACGGAGGCGCTCCGCACTGCTAAAGCTAACTCTCTCCTCTGCTCTCATCCCTCTAGACCTATCGGCTGCCTTCGACACTGTGAACCATCAGATCCTCCTCTCCACCCTCTCCGAGTTGGGCATCTCCGGCGCGGCCCACGCTTGGATTGCGTCCTACCTGACAGGTCGCTCCTACCAGGTGGCGTGGCGAGAATCTGTCTCCTCGCCACGCGCTCTCACCACTGGTGTCCCCCAGGGCTCTGTTCTAGGCCCTCTCCTATTCTCGCTATACACCAAGTCACTTGGCTCTGTCATAACCTCACATGGTCTCTCCTATCATTGCAATGCAGACGACACACAATTAATCTTCTCCTTTCCCCCTTCTGATGACCAGGTGGCGAATCGCATCTCTGCATGTCTGGCAGACATATCAGTGTGGATGACGGATGACCACCTCAAGCTGAACCTCGGCAAGACGGAGCTGCTCTTCCTCCCGGGGAAGGACTGCCCGTTCCATGATCTCGCCATCACGGTTGACAACTCCATTGTGTCCTCCTCCCAGAGCGCTAAGAACCTTGGCGTGATCCTGGACAACACCCTGTCGTTCTCAACTAACATCAAGGCGGTGGCCCGTTCCTGTAGGTTCATGCTCTACAACATCCGCAGAGTACGACCCTGCCTCACACAGGAAGCGGCGCAGGTCCTAATCCAGGCACTTGTCATCTCCCGTCTGGATTACTGCAACTCGCTGTTGGCTGGGCTCCCTGCCTGTGCCATTAAACCCCTACAACTCATCCAGAACGCCGCAGCCCGTCTGGTGTTCAACCTTCCCAAGTTCTCTCACGTCACCCCGCTCCTCCGCTCTCTCCACTGGCTTCCAGTTGAAGCTCGCATCCGCTACAAGACCATGGTGCTTGCCTACGGAGCTGTGAGGGGAACGGCACCGCAGTACCTCCAGGCTCTGATCAGGCCCTACACCCAAACAAGGGCACTGCGTTCATCCACCTCTGGCCTGCTCGCCTCCCTACCACTGAGGAAGTACAGTTCCCGCTCAGCCCAGTCAAAACTGTTCTCTGCTCTGGCCCCCCAATGGTGGAACAAACTCCCTCACGACGCCAGGACAGCGGAGTCAATCACCACCTTCCGGAGACACCTGAAACCCCACCTCTTCAAGGAATACCTAGGATAGGATAAAGTAATCCTTCTCACCCCCCCTTAAATGATTTAGATGCACTATTGTAAAGTGGCTGTTCCACTGATGTCAGAAGGTGAATTCACCAATTTGTAAGTCGCTCTGGATAAGAGCGTCTGCTAAATGACTTAAATGTAAATGTAATAAGTCCTTGGGTGTCTTGCATCAATTCAGCAGCTATACTTCTCATGTACTCTACAGATGCCTTGAGCCAAAGGGCATAAAGGAACGAGCACCACAATACACACAGACCGGCTCATCATAAACAGACGAATCAGTGGAATGCATCTGAAGCCCCGAGGAAGTGTGCTTGTTACTGTACATCATGTGCATGTTTATGGGCTGCAGCTGGGGAATTCGACAAGACCGCCATTTTAATTAACCCGGAGTTGCCGTCTTCCCCGGTCTTCATTATTTTATGACACCATATTCCACAGTGTTCCACACATCCTTCAACAGAGGGGAAAATATGCTTTGAATACCCTGTGGTTCCTCCTTTGGATAGAGGCACGCTGAAGATCAGGCGGATAGCTAAACACATCCATATGATAAACCTCTTCTCCTCATGGTGAAATATGTCTGCGCTGCACTCTGCACTGCCCTGCAGCCCTGTCGCTATGGTAGAAGGCAGTGTTATTGGCAGTGCTAACTGACATTACTGTTTCCATGTTCAGCATGCGTAGGGAATGATGTTCTTTTCAAAACATTTGATTGACAGACCATCTTGAGGCCATCATACCACTTAAAACTATAAAACAGGGGCAGAGGGAGAGAGAGAGAGAGAGAGTCTTTGATGTTTTTGACTGAGGGTGGGGTGGGGGGGCTTCCAATATCTAAATTCCTGGGGCCACAGAGCCCCATTTGGCAGGCAAAGGAATGGCATTATTAGCTGTGGTGACAAGTGATGATGATGATGAAGAGGTTTACCGCCAGACTGCCTGTCAGCAATACACCTCTGAAGTAAGCCACGGAAGGGCCCCCAAAAATAACCGCCACCCGCTGGTAGCCGGCTGTTCCCTTAAAGGGGCCCTAGAGGCTATCAAAGGGGCTTTATCTAGGTAAATATGTGAGTAATTTGAGCAATTTGACACCTGTTTGATGCGTCCAGGTAGACCGTCCATCTCTGGGCCCAGGGAGCAGCAAGAACCAGATGAGAGAGAGAGAGAGAGAGAGAGAGAGAGAGAGAGAGAGAGAGAGAGAGAGAGAGAGAGAGAGAGAGGGGGGGGGAGCTGGCTGGCTGGCTGGCTGGTTCTCCGGGACAATATCACCACAGTCATCTGCACAGTCACTCAGCACAGATGAACAGGTGCTGTTTGACATGCGGCAGCATGAAATAGGCCCCCGCACTGGAACACATGCCCTCTCCACCTTTCCTTTCAGTCTGTAAGCTACTAGGCCCTGTGTTAAGATTCCCCTGCTGTATGCCATAATACAGCCTTGTCTTCACTGGGTCTTTGAATGTGACATTGTTGTGAAAGGTCTTTGAGGGTGAGATGGGGAAGTGTGTGTTAAGAGGTGCCGGCTTTGAAGTATGGCCTAGTTTTTCTAGTTTGGCCACCTCAAATTCTTTAACAGATTAGTTTGCTCATTAATATTGGATTGTTGAACATTTTGTGTATCGTGTAAAGGATGTGAGATCAACTAACAGCTCGTGTGTCATCCAAGATAGGATCTGAGGAGATACCCATCTGTGTCCTGGGAGATTGTCAAAAGGTCACAGATGTCATGGGCATCACTTTCACCTTGCCTTGCTTGACACAGCACACCAAACTGTCCACGGCAAACTTTTATAGCTCACGTATCCCTTATTGCCTAATTAAATTGATGACTAGGCTACTTACAGTGAAATAAATGTTACTCAGATTTTTGGGGGAGAAGATCAAAGCATCTTTGACGAAACGCTCATCTTCAGTCAAAACCAAAATCGACCAGACATTCAGATGAGAGAGCATTTGACGCCGTATCAAAGACAGAGCTGAGAGCTGATAGTGATGTGTACAGCAGCACGTCAAACAGGTTATTATCGGTTGGCAAACCTCTACAGCTGTCAGGTGCAGCTCTACAAGACAACACTGTTTTCTCGTTTGGAACATGAAAAATAAGATATATATTTTTTCCAAACATGAATGAAAGCACAGCTGTCATTCTCAAGCTTTCATTCGGGAACGTGCCTCTACTGGTCCTTTTGAATAGGTAAAGTAGCTTTTTGTTGCCTTCTCAGTTATATGAAGGACAAGTTGAGGTCATAGCTATCTTTTTATCTGTACCTTTATTTAACGAGGCAAGTCAGTTAAGAACAAATTCTTATTTTCAATGACGGCCTAGGAACAGTGAGTTAACTGCCTTGTTCAGGGGCAGAACGACAGATTTGTACCTTGTCAGCTCGGGGATACAATCTTGCAACCTTTCGGTTACTAGTCCAACGCTCTAATCACTAGGCTACCTGCCGCCCATATAATGGAGGTTCAGTATGAGAATACTGTATTTATTTATTTTGTACACATAATTAGAGATTTAAGCTGTGCTGTTTGTAAAAATCAACAAGCACCTATGATGCTTGATGTTATCTTATTGCAATAATGTGATGAGGTGGTCTACACCTCTATTGGTTTGATTCTAATCTAGCACTTACTTGTAAACGCAAGGACAAAGTTTAGTCATTTCTCTCGGAATACACCCAAATTCCCTGAAATACTCTCCTGCCCATTTCCTAGAGCCGTGTTGTCGTTAGAGGTTCCATGATTAGCTGCTGACATAGAGACTGGGAAGGGTTGGTAATCAGGGATAATTAGGGAGCGTAAAGACCTTTGTTGTCCACCACCCAAAATCCATCAAACTACTTAGGGCATCATGTTTAAATTAGTGAGAAGTCACTAAAGTATCCCTGGTTTGAAACATTTTAAGAGATGTGTGTTTTTCATATGAATGAAAAAATGAGGTCCTTGATTCTGATCAAGTAGCCAACACACTTAATGCTGCAGATGAAAGTACACAGATGGCATAGCTACAACACATTTCCCCATCAATAAACCTTCATCTTTTATACATAAAACAGAATATAAAACATTGGGAGTAGATACCAAGTGTGGGGGGCGGGGATATCTTTACCTCACTCAGTCTACAGCATTCCTCCATATACTCCTCAAGGCTGTCGCTCGTCGTGCTTTTCCTCAGAGGCCGCTGCTCAAAGTGAACTCCTGTCATATCATCACAGGCCCCTGTAGAGCACTGGCTCTTGGACCTTGTGTTCTCTGAGTTGATCCCGTCAGTCACAGCCCTGTTCTCACCCAGCTCATCTGAAACCCTGTCACTGTCCTCAGCAGTGTCCTTCAAGGCCCTGTGTGGGGCCCTCTCCATATGTATGTCCTTCTCAGTTATATGAAGTTCTACCCTCTCAACCTCTGTGTTAAGTTCAGCCCCCAACTCCACAGTATTACACTCCAGCACAGCATTGTCTACAGTCGTACATGGTGTGTCTCTTATATCCTCTGTTTGTTTGGTGTCAGAGCATTGTTCAATGGTGAGGAGTGGACCTGGGGTAGGGACAGGAGTATTGAGGTTACAGGAGTCATAGGAGGGTTCCCGGCTGTGGACCACAAAGCTCTGCTCTGAGCCGGTGGGTGTGGAGGGAGAGTTGGTTCCACTGGGCAGTTCCACTCCAGAGTCCTCCGACTCAAACTTGTACAGCATGGGATGCTGTGAGTCTGAGAAAATGTCAGAGAGGTAGCCTGAGTTTGACTCCATCAGGGGCTTTCCAGGCATGTTATCCAGATCAGCATTCCCCTTCAAGCCTTTGACAGGCTCTGAGATGTCCTGCTCGGATACTGACATGGAGATAGTGGATGAAGAATCATCAGCGTTGTTGAGGAGCTTCTCATGGAAGTTGTTGAAGAGCTTCATCTTGGTCAAGACAACCTCATTATCCAGCACATTGTCCCCCTTCCCTGTGAATAATGAAAAGCACAATTAGTAAAGCAGTTTTTTTTTGCGCATTTACCCGAGTTGCCTATATCGAGTGTTCCCACAAGTGACTTGAATTTCACTCACAATTATCCCCAATGAAATAAAAAATGTATGTGAGTGTACGCCAGTTTTCAAGTGTTGCATAGCAGTCTACTCTAAGGGCTACAACAATACCATATGCCAGAAAGCTTCAGGTGCACTCAAGGGATGGTGAAGCAAAAAGTAAACTCTTTCAGATTACAAAATGTACTTTTCTTGACCAGAGACATAGAATACCTGAGAACATCACTAACATCTAATTACAACATCTCTTTCTTAAGGACAGTGAATGTCAAGAGTAAATGTAAGACTGGAGCCGCTCAGGTATTTGAAATATTCTCTCTTTTTGTGTAAGCAGGAGGATGGTGTTTTTGTTCCAAAGGACTCACAGTTGCATGTCCAATTCCTTTGACCATGAATGACAGATGTACTCTCAAAATATACATCTAAGAGGTATTTGATCTTCCAATGAAACCTGAAGACTGGTTTTATACAAACCAGCATTCTTTAACTCAGGCGTACACGGGACACACACTATTTATCTGTGCCCCACACTGGACTGTCCAGCTTGTCCAGCTTAATAATATGATGGGGTGCATTCATATGTGACATCTCCTCTTTCTCGACACGGGCAATCTGATACTCCTCTGTGTCAATCAAACATTTTTCCCCCTTACTTTGAATTCCAAAAAAACAAACTTACATAACACCATCTCCTAGAGGTCTTCATAGGTCCACCCTAACCCAAATACCCGAGACCCAACCCGAGCTGGTCCAAAATTCTAACTTTTCCTTCCAGTCAATGTCGGGTCCTGTTTGATTGTCATTGGGTCTATGTAACTACAGCTGATAGACCTGAATGGCCCCGAATTAACCCGAACACGACTCTGCATAGCCTAAAGCATATTTATTTGACGCTAATAGGGTGAATGTATTGACTTATAAAAGGCTTAGCCAACATATTGTTATGTTCCCCAGTTTCTGTGTTGTGGTTTGTGTATTTGTATGTATTTCAGGAAATGGCTTCCTGGAAACCCCCAAGCAGCTAATTGGTCAGCCTCATGGCTAATTGGAACTGAACCAGAGGCGTACGTAACACATATTAAGACCTATTCATTAACCAGAAGAGCAATTTGGCTGATAAACATATTGTTTTCGTCACTCGGGTCTAAGTCAATGGATTTTTTATATATATATATATATATATATATATATATATATATATATATATATATATATATATATATATATACGGTTTGTTTTGTTTGATCGTAGCTAGCTAGCTACATAGCCGTCTTTGTATCTAAGACAATTGTGTAGCCTAGAGCGATTTTCTAGGTTAGCTGGCCAGCTATTGTCGTTCTTCTAACGTAGCTAGCCAGCTAGCCCCCGAATAGCAGCACTGTAGTAACTATTACAGTACAACGGTTTATTTTGTTTGATCGTAGCTAGCTAGCTACATAGCCGTCTTTGTATCTAAGACAATTGTGTAGCCTAGAGCGATTTTCTAGGTTAGCCAGCCAGCTATTGTCGTTCTTTTAAAGTAACGGAACGCAATCAACCTTGCTAGCTAGCCAGCTAGCCCCGAATAGCAGCACTGTAGAAACTATTACACTCGACGGAACGACTTGATTAGTGTAGTGTCAACATCGCAGCCACTACCAGCTAGCCTACTCCAGCAGTACTGTTTCATTTCAATCATTTTAGTCAATAAGATTCTTGCTACGTAAGCTTAACTTTCTGAACATTCGAGACGTGTAGTCCACTTGTCATTCCAATCTCCTTTGAATTAGCGTAGCCTCTTCTGTACCCTGTTAACTATGTGTCTATCTATCCCTGTTCTCTCCTCTCTGCACAGACCATACAAACGCTCCACACCGCGTGGCCGCGGCCACCCTAATCTGGTGGTCCCAGCGCGCACGACCCACGTGGAGTTCCTGGTCTCCGGTAGCCTCTGGAACTGCCGATCTGCGGCCAACAAGGCAGAGTTCATCTCAGCCTATGCCTCCCTCCAGTCCCTCGACTTCCTGGCACTGACGGAAACATGGATCACCACAGATAACACTGCTACTCCTACTGCTCTCTCTTCGTCCGCCCACGTGTTCTCGCACACCCCGAGAGCTTCTGGTCAGCGGGGTGGTGGCACCGGGATCCTCATCTCTCCCAAGTGGTCATTCTCTCTCTCTCCCCTTACCCATCTATCTATCGCCTCCTTTGAATTCCATGCTGTCACAGTTACCAGCCCTTTCAAGCTTAACATTCTTATCATTTATCGCCCTCCAGGTTCCCTCGGAGAGTTCATCAATGAGCTTGATGCCTTGATAAGCTCCTTTCCTGAGGACGGCTCACCTCTCACAGTCCTGGGCGACTTTAACCTCCCCACGTCTACCTTTGACTCATTCCTCTCTGCCTCCTTCTTTCCACTCCTCTCCTCTTTTGACCTCACCCTCTCACCTTCCCCCCTACTCACAAGGCAGGCAATACGCTCGACCTCATCTTTACTAGATGCTGTTCTTCCACTAACCTCACTGCAACTCCCCTCCAAGTCTCCGACCACTACCTTGTATCCTTTTCCCTCTCGCTCTCATCCAACACTTCCCACACTGCCCCTACTCGGATGGTATCGCGCCGTCCCAACCTTCGCTCTCTCTCCCCCGCTACTCTTTCCTCTTCCATCCTTTCATCTCTTCCCTCTGCTCATACCTTCTCCAACCTTTCTCCTGACTCTGCCTCCTCAACCCTCCTCTCTTCCCTTTCTGCATCCTTTGACTCTCTATGTCCCCTATCCTCCAGGCCGGCTCGGTCCTCCCCTCCCGCTCCGTGGCTCGATGACTCATTGCGAGCTCACAGAACAGAGCTCCGGGCAGCCGAGCGGAAATGGAGGAAAACCGCCTCCCTGCGGACCTGGCATCCTTTCACTCCCTCCTCTCTACATTTTCCTCCTCTGTCTCTGCTGCTAAAGCCACTTTCTACCACTCTAAATTCCAAGCATCTGCCTCTAACCCTAGGAAGCTCTTTGCCACCTTCTCCTCCCTCCTGAATCCTCCTCCCCCTCCCCCCTCCTCCCTCTCTGCAGATGACTTCGTCAACCATTTTGAAAAGAAGGTCGACGACATCCGATCCTCGTTTGCTAAGTCAAACGACACCGCTGGTTCTGCTCACACTGCCCTACCCTGTGCTCTGACCTCTTTCTCCCCTCTCTCTCCAGATGAAATCTCGCTTCTTGTGACGGCCGGCCGCCCAACAACCTGCCCGCTCGACCCTATCCCCTCCTCTCTCCTCCAGACCATTTCCGGGGACCTTCTCCCTTACCTCACCTCGCTCATCAACTCATCCCTGACCGCTGGCTACGTCCCTTCCGTCTTCAAGAGAGCGAGAGTTGCACCCCTTCTGAAGAAACCTACACTCGATCCCTCCGATGTCAACAACTACAGACCAGTATCCCTTCTTTCTTTTCTCTCCAAAACTCTTGAACGTGCCGTCCTTGGCCAGCTCTCCCGCTATCTCTCTCAGAATGACCTTCCTGATCCAAATCAGTCAGGTTTCAAGACTAGTCATTCAACTGAGACTGCTCTTCTCTGCATCACGGAGGCGCTCCGCACTGCTAAAGCTAACTCTCTCTCCTCTGCTCTCATCCTTCTAGACCTATCGGCTGCCTTCGATACTGTGAACCATCAGATCCTCCTCTCCACCCTCTCCGAGTTGGGCATCTCCGGCGCGGCCCACGCTTGGATTGCGTCCTACCTGACAGGTCGCTCCTACCAGGTGGCGTGGCGAGAATCTGTCTCCTCGCCACGCGCTCTCACCACTGGTGTCCCCCAGGGCTCTGTTCTAGGCCCTCTCCTATTCTCGCTATACACCAAGTCACTTGGCTCTGTCATAACCTCACATGGTCTCTCCTATCATTGCTATGCAGACGACACACAATTAATCTTCTCCTTTCCCCCTTCTGATGACCAGGTGGCGAATCGCATCTCTGCATGTCTGGCAGACATATCAGTGTGGATGACGGATCACCACCTCAAGCTGAACCTCGGCAAGACGGAGCTGCTCTTCCTCCCGGGGAAGGACTGCCCGTTCCATGATCTCGCCATCACGGTTGACAACTCCATTGTGTCCTCCTCCCAGAGCGCTAAGAACCTTGGCGTGATCCTGGACAACACCCTGTCGTTCTCAACCAACATCATGGCGGTGGCCCGTTCCTGTAGGTTCATGCTCTACAACATCCGCAGAGTACGACCCTGCCTCACACAGGAAGCGGCGCAGGTCCTAATCCAGGCACTTGTCATCTCCCGTCTGGATTACTGCAACTCGCTGCTGGCTGGGCTCCCTGCCTGTGCCATTAAACCCCTACAACTCATCCAGAACGCCGCAGCCCGTCTGGTGTTCAACCTTCCCAAGTTCTCTCACGTCACCCCGCTCCTCCGCTCTCTCCACTGGCTTCCAGTTGAAGCTCGCATCCGCTACAAGACCATGGTGCTTGCCTACGGAGCTGTGAGGGGAACGGCACCGCAGTACCTCCAGGCTCTGATCAGGCCCTACACCCAAGCAAGGGCACTGCGTTCATCCACCTCTGGCCTGCTCGCCTCCCTACCATTGAGGAAGTACAGTTCCCGCTCAGCCCAGTCAAAACTGTTCGCTGCTCTGGCCCCCCAATGGTGGAACAAACTCCCTCACGACGCCAGGACAGCGGAGTCAATCACCACCTTCCGGAGACACCTGAAACCCCACCTCTTCAAGGAATACCTAGGATAGGATAAGTAATCCTTCTCACCACCCCCCCTTAATGATTTAGATGCACTATTGTAAAGTGGCTGTTCCACTGGATGTCAGAAGGTGAATTCACCAATTTGTAAGTCGCTCTGGATAAGAGCGTCTGCTAAATGACTTAAATGTAAATGTAAATACTCTAGATATATATATATATATATATATATACTCTAGATCACTAATAGGGGCCGCTGTGTTGAAGCCACCATGCCCCCATCTTGGCATACTTTTAAAGTATATTATGTGAGCTAAACATTTTTTTTATATATATATATATATATATATATATAAAGACATTAGAGATTACTAATGTAACTGTTCCCACTACAACAAGAAAAATAGTTAAATACATGTAATTTTGTCTTTAAAACATTTCATGGAAAATACTGTTGAATTGCATTCTTTCCAATGGAAGACTGCTCCTTCTGGGGAGTGCCAATATGGCCGACCTGTGGATTCAAAGCCTCTCAGTGAACACGTTTACATGCGCACAGTATTCTGCATAGTAGCTGGACCTTTGATATCCCACTCATGAGTTTCCCTGTATCCAAAAATAAACAAATATTCTTAATTTAAATTAATATGGGTTAAATGGAATAGTAACTGAAATCTGGACACTGACTGTCGGTCTATAACCTCTCACATGTAGCATAATATAATATAAACTCCTGCAGAATTATACACTTCTCTCAGTAAAATTATACAATAAATGTTGATTTTGTTTCAGGAACAGGAGTGGAGAAATATGATTTCTTTCTTTCAGTATCCCCTAAGAAAATGTGAACGCGCATATGTAAATGTGTTATCTTTGACACTGTTATGCAAGCAGACAGTATTTCAACCACATAAAATATGCACCCAAGATGAGTTGAAGTCCTATCAGAAAGGTATTTCATAGTTTTCTCAGCTTTTCATTTCCTTAAAACCGGTCAAACGTATGACATTTGGACATTTTACACAGGACCAATCTGTTTTGGAGTTATTGCTTTTTCTCCCCGGTGCCTAAACGAAACAATCAACTTTACAGGTGTTGACAAGATTTCTAATGCATTCATTCTATCGATGGAAGAGATTATTCTGGTGAGCACTACTTTATTTAGCCTTCTGGGTCAACAAGTTGTGACAGAAGAAAAAATTAATTTATCTAACTGTAGCGGACAATCAAATGGCCTGCCTAATGTCAGAAATGATAAATCAGAAAGTTGTCTAGATATGGGGTGAAAGTAGCCAGTAGGCTATACGGTCCAGTAAGGAGTATCAGCAAAATAAATTATGGAATTATAGGTGATGAACTGCACAGGTAGCCTACTTTTTAAAGTGATTTCTTTGACAATCAGATGAAAACATCATCACACAACACCCATGTTATGCAAAACTGAGCCTGCAAAAAACAACAGTAAACAAGATAAGATGTTTACATGCCGCAGTATCCCCTCTAAGATCAATATATCCCAGGCATCTTAGCCGGGTTTCTCATAACCGGGATACAAGCTTTTTCGAGTTATTGTAAACGGGATATGATGTTTACATGTGTCAACTCAAAAACAAAATACTTGAGTATCCCGAATAATAACAGGATATTGGTGTGCATGTAAACATGGTCAGTGAACAATACATAGTATCAGCAATCCAGGGCAATCCATGCATCATTGGTCTAGGTTCGGTTGTCGTCGGATCCATTCGGATTCGGGTCTGATTGTTCTCGGCTCGGTTTGGTTCCGGGGTCCCACCTTTTTTGAAATGATCGAGTCCGTTCGGGTCCTGGTGTGATTGTCCTCAGGTCCATTCGGGTTGGACCCAAGAAGACCTCCACCATCTCCTTGAGCACCTCATATGTTTGAATTAAATCTGAGTATTACTTTATTCTATTTATTTAGTCCTGTGTTGCAAATCTAACCCAAGCATCTTTCTGGTATAACGTAATAGCAGATTGTTAGATAAAACTTCAACAATAGAGGCTATTATAGAGGCTATTTAAATTGAAGATCTGGGCAAGGCAAATGTGAGATTAAAAAGGGCTTTGAAGATGTAATCCAGTGCTTTCATTCACTTTAGTGAGGGGAGTTTTTGAAGGAAACATTTGTGAGAGCTAAAAGAAAAGTAAAACTGAATTCATTTGAATATAAATACTAGTTGAATCCCATTACCACCTTACCTCATTACCAAACAAAACAAAACTTCCTAACATGATGCCTACTTAAATTATGCCTACTTAAGGAGTTGTGGTAGGCCATTTTAAATATTTTACTGCAGTGGGCTGCAGGAATATATAAACACTTCCAGGGGAATTACATAGCTGATTGGTAGGAAATTAGGCAGGCGGAGTTTGTGATTGGATTGGAGGGGACATGGATAGAATGGTGGATGATCAAATTCACAGGAGCTCAGACTACTGAGTGATGATCCTAAAACCTAATTGGCAGGAAGTTGGTCACTGAGATGAGCACACAAAACTGATTGGAATAGGTGTAACCACCATGTTTTGTTATAACACTCTACTGACAAACTATTTGGAGATGGTGACGTGTCAGATTTCAAAGCAGCCAGTCAATTACATTGTAATAAATCATATTACAGTGATCCTCTTCCCTCATTTTTGAAGTTGAATGAATTTTCTTAGTATGGAATTGCATTTGAATATTAGTGGGGGTTGTGAGGTGGAGATACTTCCACCCTGTTTGCTCGCCTGCTTTTTCTCACAAAACAAAACCCATTGTTTTCTTATTTCACTGTGAATAACATCCACGACAATGGAGGCACACCCATGTTATCCCTGAGAAAACAATCAGTTGTGATAATACTGTTTTGGGGTTAGATAGCAGCTCCTGTCAGCCTTGGTTCTGGCTCAGGTCTCTTCCCATTTCAAACAATGGCCTTGTTTTCCCAGTTAGTTTACATTTGCCAATTCTGCCCAAAGCTTGTGAATCAAGATGGCGGAGCAGTTACGTGGGTTTTTCAGGGCCACAACGTTGGCCTCTTGGAAATATTATAAGATTCAGAAATTCCACTGGTGGACAAAATAACTTTAACATTAGTATCAGAAAGCAATACTTGCTAGCATATACAGTCAAATGTAGCCTACATGTGTTTTTCTCTTTCAAATTCTGAGTTCAATGTGTTCAACTGAAGTACATTCAGTCAAAATTCCACTGTTTATTGAAGTAGATATCATGAATGAGTTTTAATAGACAAAATTGCATGTGGTGTACATGTGTCATTTGGTATGTCTCACTTAATTGGAATGAGATGTGTACTTTCTACATGACATTCCCGTAGTGCTAATGTTACATGTGGAAAGAATTTCACTGTCTTAACTCAAGACAGTATTCTCAAAACAAATTGTTGCAGTAGAGGCAAGGGAATGTATTTCCTGTTTTCTTCAAACGCCAGGAAAATGTAGCATAACTGTTTCCACTGTGGTCAGAGCAAAAGTACAACTACAGTGCCTTCAGAAAACAAATCAGTGGAAAGACTTGAAGATTGCTGTTCACCGCCACTCCCCATCTAACTTAACAGAGCGTGAGAAAATGCCCAAATCCAGATGCGCAAAGCTTATACAGACATTCCTAAGATAACCCAAAGCTGTAATTGCCCCCATAGGTGCTTCTACAAAGTGTTGATTCAGGGGTGTGAATACTTATGTAAATGAGATTTCTGTATTCCATTTTCAAAAACATATTTTCACTTTGTCTTTATGGGTATTGTGTGTGGATGGGTGGGAGAAAAATTTGGGCTGTAACAAAACAAAATGTGGAATAAGTCAAGGGGTATGAATACTTTCTGAAGGCACCGTACTTCAACACTGTTTATGCCCTATTGTGTCAACGATTACCTCGCAACCTCAGATGAAAGACTTGTCCAAGTGTGAGTTATGTCTGAGGTAAGTCATTCCTTAGCATGTCTCCGGAGTCTGGAATATACAGCCGTTGATCTAATCAAATCAAATCAGAATGTATTGGTCACGTACACGTGTTTAGCAGACGTTATTGCGGGTGTAGCGAAATGCTTGTTCATGCTTGATCTAGCCTGAGCCCTGAACAAAAGCGTATGCAGGATCATATGGTGCTTCCCTTAATAGAGGTTTCACCAGTACAAACAACAGCAAGACTGCAAATAAAAACACACATTTAACCAAGCCCTATTGCTCCCAGATGAACACATAGCATGGACACTCCTGAATCCTGAGCAGTCCAATCAGAAGTATGGGAAATGGATGTCTGGGATGGCCCTCAAGGTTATGACTGTACACTAAAGAACTAGTAAATCTCATATGTATACCCATTTACAGCAGCTCCCTAAGCCTCGATAAGGCTGTGGTCCCTTGGGGGGAGATATGAGAGACTGCAGTCCATGTGTAACCCTCTCGCAGTACCGCTCTGACTTTCTCTTCATTGTCTTTATCAGGTCAGTCTATGGTCAGTCATGTGTTATCAATATGAGTGTAATGGGAACTGGTGTATCTCACATGATGGCAACAGACCAGAAGGAGTAGATAGTTAAAGAACAACATTGAGGATCTCCTGCATAACAGCTACCAGGGCCGGTTCCATGAGCTCAGTCGAGGTCTCAACTTACGAGCAATTTAAAAATGTGGTTATGCATCAGCATTTTTTCAGTCACTGACAGTCACTCAATTAGCCTCTGACAGTCACTCAATTAGCCACTGACAGTCACTCAATCAGCTAAACAATTTTTTATTGGTAGTTAGTCTAGCCAGCTAAATAAACTTGTAATAATCATGGCCCAATGATTTGTTAGTCATTCTCACTCAGATATCATATTAACATGGCATAAGTCATTACAAAATGGGTGGAATTGCAGGAAATTTGCTGTACAACTGCACGTTTATTCTCTCTGCCCCATGGCAAAAAGACTAGAATTGCATGAAATGTATTATGAAATTGCAGTTTTCTCTGCCCCATGGCAAAATCTGCAGAATTACAAGAAAATTAACTTTAAAACAATTTTTTTCTCTCCAGCATCAAGAGGGGGGCCACTAAAATGTTTTGCCGTGAGTTGGGGAGCCCCTAACCCAATTTTGCTTAGGGCCCCAACAAGACTAGAGTCGGCCCTGACAACTAGTGTACTGCACTTCATCCCATAGACAGACACACTGCACAACATGTAGGCTGTTGTATTTTGGTTGAAAGTTACTAAATGTTTGCATCTGCTACTGTAAACTAAAGCCCCCAACTGTCCCACCAAAAATAACTAATCTGAGTTTTCTTTAACTTCTTAGGGCTCGGACCCTTTTTTCTCAATTTCCGCCGAGTTTTCTTTAACTTCTTAGGGCTCGGACCCTTTTTTTTCAATTTCCGCCAAGTTTTCTTTAACGTGCAAGCAAATGGTAAACTTCATTACCATAATGTTTATGCGAGCAGCCAAAGCTTTACTCTCACAAGGTGTGATTCCCCTTGTACTTCGAAGTTCACTGACATCCTAGGAATTGATATGCACTAGCATTTAAAGCAGTGCTGGGCTTCTAATTGAGCACAGGGATTTGCTGATGAGGGGGCATTTTGTTCTGTTGTCCTGAGAAGAAAGCAATCTGCATCCAAATCCCTTTGGATTTTCAATTAATGACCTAGAGACCTGGCTCCCTGTTCAGAGAGATCAAACAGCACCTCACCCAGCTCCAGGCAGCTTGGAATGTGACTAATGCAATATAATGTAAGTGCCCAGGAGTATGAATAAAGTGAAGGTATGTGTTTTGTAAAATACAAACAAGAGAAATAGGTCAATGCCTGTGTTTGCAGAATATGAAGAGACCCTATTTCCCAATCAGTTTTCTTCCATAACCTCGACCACAAACTCTTTATTCAATACCTTATCTTTCAGCAGAAGTACTGGAATGACTTAGTTGGAGAAGTTGACCTGGTTTTGGTCAACTGGTTTTGGCTATAGGTTCTCACTCAATAGCAAACCAAAGAACTAAAGGTTTGCTGTGTTTCAGGTTGTCTAAACAGAGCAAGCCTAGAGGAAATCATTTCTGAAGTCCCTTTATCCAAGCCATCTTTTTTAACAGCACCAATTGACATTTTGATGTGCAAAGTGCTCTGTGAACGCCTTCGGGTCTCATGCCTTATAAAGCCAGGAAGCTCCGTCTGTGTCAGGTTTCAGAAGCCACATTTGCATAGGGAGTAACGTGTTATGTTTTCTGGCCTATCCTGACAAATAATCTATTCCCTCTGAGTGAGTGAGCCCAGCCTAGAAGAGCCCAATCCATCACATGGGGTGGCAGGGTAGCCTAGTGGTTAGAGCGTTGGACTAGTAACCGGAAGGTTGCAAGTTCAAACCCCAGAGCTGACAAGGTACAAATCTGTCGTTCTGCCCCTGTACAGTCATTGAAAATAATTTGGACCAAAGTCGGAGTAATGTTTCTTCGCCATTTGTTGTGAATTCAGTGATGTTTTTCCCACCTGTTCACAGAAATTAGTAGTTGTTAGGTCTATTGAAGTTGTTAGGTCTATGTCTCATCCGACATCCTGATATGACCAGGTTCTGTCCACTAGATGGTGCTGTTCCTGCCGTCAGGTGATTTTTTTTTTTAAAGACCCACCTCAATGTTAAAGTTCACCCAAATTACAAAATAACACTTTATAACTAACTATTACCAGAATGGTGAGTTCCAGACCTTTCTAAACCTATGTTATTGTTTATGGCCATCTCATGAAAAATAATTATGTTTGTATTTAGGGGGAAATAGAAGAGGTTTTAAGAGAAAACATATTTTTCTGGGACTGAAGAAACTAGGAACCTATTTTCAAAACCAAGAATGGGGAAATTAATAAAAGGTGGAGATTGTTAAAAACATTATTTCATGGATTAAAGTTAATCAAGAAACTGGTTCAAGAAATTAGAAAAACAAAAATCAAACATTTGACTCTTTTCTTCTCTGTTTATGCTATCTTATCCTTACTCATAAATGCAGTAAATGCCTGCTCCTCTGAATTATCAGCAGACAGAAATGGGACCAGATTGACATGAATCACACGCTGAAGTCACCTTGCTTATTCAACTCCTACCATTGTGATACAATCTGCTTGGCTTGATCCCTCAAATGATCTGGTATTGCACCCAAGCAAGTGTCAACATCATCCAGGTGTCATCAACGGAAAGACAAAACAGATCTGAAATCCCACACTGTAGTTGAACAGACAGCTGAGTCAGCCTGTTTTCAGTAAGGCTGAGTAACCCCACAACATATAATTAGGCTACACACTGTCCGCCCCCCTAGACTCGTCTTTAGCATCCTTTCTGTCATAAAAGACAGAGTCAGGTGTATCCCTTAACATTAATTTCACATTCCAGACACACAGTTGATTATTGTCAATCAGCTTAGCCAACAAAAATAAGCCCCGGATAATCAACTTCACAGTGATCTCTTTAAAGGGGAGTTCAGATAAATGGATCGCCCTCCCAAATGCCTGGAGCCTCCACTCTACTGTGAGAACAACGGTTTAAGCTCCTGGATGGCTGTCACTCCCTCACAGGGAAAACACAGCCAGCCAGCCAGTTGGCAGAAGCTGGTCGGATTGGGGAGGGGCAAAAATATGTGCTGTAAGGAGGGGTAATATCCATTCCTCCCCTCTTCAGTGTGTGTGTGTGTGTGTGTGTGTGTGTGTGTGTGTGTCCTTCATTAGATTTCACGGACCCTCCCTGAGGTGTGTTGACCTGTGTATGTGCAGACTCAACATTCCACTACTGCTCACGCAGTAGGGTGGAAGCTGAGATCCCAACAAACAGATGATTTACAACTAGAGAATGACAGATGTTGTTAGGTTGAGCATGTACAGTATATTTCTACTGAAATGCTCCCATTAATTAAACTCGGCCAAGAAGAGTTTCAAATAAACTTTTTTTTCTACTGGAAAGGGTGTTTTCCTGCTTAGTGTTTTTGGAAGTAGGTTTTATCTCCCCACGCAGGTGTGCTTCCCCGAATGCTAAAAGGCGGGCTCCAGTAGCTCAGGCTCTGGGCAATGGCATGTGAAATCCCCGGGCAAAACTATTAATTCAGTTGGCCCCTTGGATCCTAAGTGGAAAGGTCATAAACAGGTTGTGACAGGCGTGCTATTTTTACGGCCGGGGGGCTTTGGAGAATGTCCTTTCTCTGTTAGCACTTTGAGTGGTTAGTTGGACTGACCATAAGTCTGCTGGTAGAACTTCATGCCCATTACTAGTCACTGTCATGAAATGTTTTTCAATACATGTTTCAACCTCAAGTTGTTATGGATGTAATGATAACTGGAGGTGGATACGCAAGAGACACATTTATAATTCAAGGAAAACACCATTGTGATCCAATTGACCCTAAAGAAAACAAAAAAAACATATTTTCCAACATCATTTCAACTGCAGTTCAGGTGACAGAAACAAGATGCCCTGATGAGGTGTGAAATACCACAACACACCTTCCCTCTCAGCCCTTCCCCATCTCTCACCTCATCCCCCAAGGAAACCCACCAGGGCACCTCTCAGCCCTTCCCCATCTCTCACCTCATCCCCCAAGGAAACCCACCAGGGCACCTCTCAGCCCTTCCCCATCTCTCACCTCATCCCCCAAGGAAACCCACCAGGGCACCTCTCAGCCCTTCCCCATCTCTCATCTCATCCCCCAAGGAAACCCACCAGAGCACCTCTCAGCTCCATGTCTCTATCTTTTTTCCCAATTCCACCTCTTCCTTGGACGTAATGTCGACCCCAAGTAGAATTCCCAGACTGCGAGCTAGATGCTAGCAGAGACCCCGCTCCCCACTCCTCCACTATCAGACGCCATTAGGATAAGGCAAGGGTGAGCTAACTCAAGTCAAGTCTCCTTGAGGCTAGTTTCCTCCAACAGCTCAGGTCTGGAGTTTGAATCCTCCCACAATCCCCCTCACCAACCAACTCTGATGTTTCTAAATAACACATATTACTTCAACATTGAACACAAATCAAAATGAATAAGTTTAAATAGGCCATTCCAAATCTTGTTGTAGGTTTTGTGAAGGAATCCTACATCGACACTGCTATTGGCTTTTGATTATTGTGATGGTCATTAATTATTGTGGCAGGATCACACTGGAAAAAACTAGGGCATCAAGACACAGTTGAACTTCACACATAGTTGAAGTAAATCTGATGTTTAACATGTAAAGTACTCCCCTTACTCCCTCCAGGTGCTCAAATTCCTCAGGATCTGAATCATACCTGTCAGCCTGTCCTCACAGGATGATTCCATGCCATATATCAGTGAATTCCACTGTGTGCCGTTCTGCCTGGTTGTTTATGAGTCAGGGTGATGAATACGGGGAGGCAAGTGGGGACTCTTTTCATTTTTTTATCGCTATAAATGTGAACATTTTAAAACACTGCTGATGTAATTCCTTACTATGTGCTCAGGGAAACGCTATGCACAGAGGGTGTGTTCGTAAATGCATCAGTTATTCTGCGCTCTGGCACACTCAGACAAGAGTGCTCTGAAATCGGAGTAGATAGCCAGAGTGAATGTGCAAAGTAAGAGCCCAAGGATGTTTCTGAATGTTTGCTCTTTCACACCCTGATCTGTTTCACTTGTCTTGTGCTTGTCTCCACCTCTCACCAGGTGTCTCCTATTTTTCCACATTATCCCCTGTGTATTTATACCTGCGTTTTATGTTTGTCTGTTGCCAGTTCATCTTGTTTTGTCAGGTCTTACCAGCATGTTTCCCATTTCGCCAGTTCTCTAGTTCTTGTTTTTTAGTCTTCCCGGTTCCAACCTTTTCTCCTGTCCTGACCCTGAGCCTGTCTGCCGTTCTGTCCCTTGATTGACTCCGCCTTGGATTACGAACCTCTACCTGCCCTCGACCTGCCCTTTGCCTGCCCCTTTGTTATAATAAATATTCTGAGAACCAAACTATCCATCTTCTGTGTCTGCATCTGGGTCATATCCTGAGTTGTGATAAACTCCTTTTCCCCAAAAATAATTTGTTTCATTGTATTTCACCTCCTCTTGCAATCCTCGTTCTGTGAACTTAACAGGGATCGAAGACAACAATAGGGCCACACAAGAATACACCAATA
Organism: Oncorhynchus masou masou; assembly: GCF_036934945.1. Classification (NCBI taxonomy): domain Eukaryota; kingdom Metazoa; phylum Chordata; class Actinopteri; order Salmoniformes; family Salmonidae; genus Oncorhynchus; species Oncorhynchus masou. The sequence goes on from NC_088235.1 coordinate 57,884,039, forward strand.
AATGCCTTGCCTTGATGTACTGTACACAGTGTGAGCGTTATCTTTACAATGGTTATTTTCATCCAACCCAAGGATCATGGCAAACAACATCATTCCTGCCAAGGGGAGTCTAAGCTCTTTCACAACTACAACAATGCTGGAAATTCTCGGTCTCAGGACAAAACGAATTGAGGATCTGAGGGGGGACAACATGTGTCCTTCCCAACATGTGTTGGTCATACTGTACATAAGCTGAGATCGTTATCTGATAGAGGCGGAATCTTGGAATGTCGACAAACCTGTAAGCTACAGAATAGTCCCATTATAAAGGAGTGGAAGGAGAATGATAAAGTACACTGTATCACATGAGCCCCATAGATTCTGTGACTATTAACAGGTCCTAAACACAAGTTGATTTCTATGTTTCTGAGTCAGGATATTTCAGACTTTTTCCCCCCTTCAACATGCAATATGTAGCTATTATGCTTTATCAGATATGATTTGTCAAAGCACTTGGTTTTGCATTGTCATATAACATAAAGCTTTTGTCTGTTGATTACCATATTTAATGTAATAGGATATTCTTCAATTACCACAGACATGAGGATGTGGATTGATATGAACGTGTTTCACAGCTTTTTTCAGAACGGCTCCACAGCACCGACTATTAATGTCCCTTCCTCTTAGAGTTTGGTTATTTAATGACACTGCCGAGTTTTGAAGAGTCAACCTAATTTTTGGTGGCACGTCTGTACAATATGCTTTGCTTTAGCTTGGATCGTATATAACAAACAGATGGTACATAAATGAGAATAATAAAAAAAAAATGTCTCACTCCCCAATGGTATAGTAATTAAATATATTGCCATTGGAAAGCAAAAGTAATTGTTCTGTCTGGGCTCCAAATTAAAACCATGCTCGGCTATATAAGAGCATATTGTTGCTTATTCTAATCAAGAGACCATTCCACTGTATCAAGTCCAGTTCTCCTCAATACATTCTATTGGGACATACAGCAGGAAAAGAATCCTTCATCAACAGGAAATGCTCATTATTATGTGGATTATAAATAATAGACATTTCTCTAGGGGTTGATACATTTTTCATGAGGTCAAATAAATTGGAAATTTCAAAGTGGAAATTACACATTTAGAAGACTTTAAAAAATCAAATACACTAGAAGTTTGCATTTCCTGCATTTCAGGAAAATTATCAGCGTGATCAGATTAAGTGATCAAATTAAGATCCTACATCTGTATTTTTTAAATATATATTTTTATTTAACCTTTATTTAACTAGGCAAGTCAGTTAAGAACAAATTCTTATTTACAACGACGGCCTACCCCGGCCAAACCCGGACAACGCTGGGCCAATTGAGCGCCACCCTATGGGACTCCCAATCACGGCCGGATATGATACAGCCTGGAATCGAACCAGGGACTGCAGTGACCCCTCTGGGGACTGCAGTGACCCCTCTGAGATGCAGTTCCTTAGACCGAGAGGCAACAATACTACTTTACTCTCATCTGTTCACTGAGAAAAAGTCCATGTGGATATGAGTCAATATATGTTTGTTTTTGTCTATGTTAGTGGTTCCCAACTCTAGTCCTCGATTACCCCCAACAGTAAACATTTTTATTGTAGCCCGGACAAGCATACCTGATTCAACTTGTCAACTAATCATCAGGCCCTCAATTAGTTTAATCAGGTGTTTTTTGTCTGGGGCTACAACAAAATATATGTGCTGTTGGGGGTACTCAAGGAGTTGGGAACCGCTGGTCTATGTGATGAGACTATCAGTCTCCTAAAATCCTGACACCATAACAACCCAATGCTAAAGACACCCTCTACTTTCAGACTGAAATTACACCTGTCTCAAACCACAAACACACATCCATCAGACACTCAAATGACAACTTGTGCTGGCAAATCTAGCTGGTAGGATGAGACAACATGATGGCACAAGGGACAGAGACAGGTTCAAAATGAAGCATACTGTACCTTTCCTCCAGGGGTTCAGGATGGCAAAGGACTTCTGCCAGCTGAATACCATGCTGGCTTTAGTCCTCCCCTGACTCATAGATGTAATTCCACAGGTTCAGCAACTACAGAAAAAGTGTGTAAATACCCCCTCCTCCTCAGCATAAAAAAACAGCAGTCAAGAACTCCTCATCCCGTCTTGTTATTTGTCTTATTTTCTGCTTATTCCAGCTCCACTGAGGCTCTCAAAGTAAACTTCAGTGTTCAGTTCTGTGGGAGGCATCTGTTGTCACAGAGCTGAGTCTGTCCCCTGTTTGCGTCATGGTGCCTGCCTCCTGCTTACCTGTCTGCCGGTCTGTCTGGTAGCGTGCCTGCCTGTGGCTTGTTGCGTCTGTATGTGTGTCAGTGAGCTTCACTCCTCCATCTGAGGAGAGAGAGGGGGCCGGCCTCAACTGACAACATACACCACTACCACAGGCACAGATCCGCTGGGAGGAGTGGCAGCCAGCCAGAGGGAGGAGGAAGGGAAGAGAGGGAGGAAGGAAGAGAGGAGGAGAGGGAGGAAGGGAAAAGACTAGGGAGAAGCATGGGACTCAAATTCAACCTGAGGGTGAATGTCTGAGAATAATAACAGGGATAGAAGGAGAGAGAAAAGGGTAGAGTGGGTCAATTGCCAGATAAGGTATTATTCACTGAGATATAGTTTTTGAGGACTTTTTTATCCCCCTTGTCATAGGGAAAGTGAGGGGGATGGAATCTGCATCATGTGTCAATTACTCTATTGGGAAAACAGATATGTTTCACTTTTGCATCTCAGAAGAGAGACAGGGTGGAGAATGTGCTTTGCTGTCTTTCATTATAAACGCTCACATGGGTCAGGAAATACCAAAGGAAAATGGACTGGATGATCCAGTCTGCCTCACAGTAGAGTTCCTAATCTACTTTTACACCAAATTAAAATCCCCAAGTAGATTCTTGACTAGATATCTGACATTTTATCCCATTGTTAAAGCCAGACTGTATTGGCATCTGCTAACATATAACATCTCAACAAAACAATGGATCTGGAAATGTTTCACGACACTTCAAGCCTGCTACTGTACTACTGTTAATCAATGATAGCCAAAGTGAGACGTTTGAAACATTTCAGAAACAAAAGTATGTGGACACTCCTTCAAATTAGTGGACTTGTCAATGTCAGCCACACCTGTTGCTGACATGTGTCTATGTGACCAATGCATTTTGATTTGACTTGATTGGACAGGTGTGTAAAATCGAGCACACCGCCATGCAATCTCCATAGACAAACATTGGCAGTAGAATGGCTCGTACTGAAGAGCTCAGTGACTTTCAACGCCACCTTTCCAACAAGTCAGTTTGTTAAATCTCTGACTTGCTAGAGCTGCCCCAGTCAACTGTAAGTGCTGTTATTGTGAAGTGGAAACGTCTAAGAGCAACAACAACTCATCTGTAAAGTGGTAGGCCACACAAGCTCACAGAACGGGAGTGCTGAAGTGCACAAAGCGTAAAAATCTACTGTCTTCGGTTGCAACACTCACTACCAATCCCCAAACTCCATCTGGAAGCAATGTCAGCACAATAACCGTTCGTTAGGAGCTTTATGAAATGGTTTTCCATGGCCGTGCAACCACACACAAGGTTAAGATCACCATGCACAATGCCAGGGGTCGGCTGGAGTGGTGTAAAGCTCGCCACAATTGGACTCTGGAGCAGTAGAAACATGTTTCCCTAGAGTGATAAATCACGTCTCACCATCTGGCAGTCCAACGGACAAATCTGTGTTTGGCAGATGCCAGAAGAATGCTACCTGCCCGAATGCATAATGCTGACTGTAAAGTTTGGTGGAGGAGGAATAATGGTCTGGGACTGTTTTTCGTGGTTCGGGCTAGGCCCCTTAGTTCCAATGAAGTGAAATCTTAACGATATAACGTACAATGCCATTCAAGACGATTCTGTGCTTCCAACTTTGTGGCAACAGTTTGGGGAAAGCCCATTCCTGTTTCAACAGGAAGCGAGGTCCATATAGAAATGGCTTGTCAAGATCAGTGTGGAAGAACTTGACTGGCCTGCACAGAGCCCTGACTTCAACCCCATCGAACACCTTTGGGATGAATTGGAACGCTGACGGCGAGCCAGGCCTAATCACCCAACATCAATGCCCAACCTCACTAATGCTCTTGTGGCTAAGTGGAAGCAAGTACCCGCTGCAATGTTCCAACATCTAGTGGAAAGCCTTCCCAGAAGAGTGGAGGCTGTTATAGCAGCAAAGAGGGTGTTGTAGAACTTCTTACACAGGGACACTCAAAGTCAATATTAAATTAATTATTGTTTATTATTAGCGAGCTGACGAGGTTCCAACATACTTACTGCACCAGAGTGGCTGTCTGTCAGGAGCTAGCACTGGGGCAGTCCCGGCAGTTGTCTTACATACGGCTATACACAGGTTGTTATGGTTCCTCTTGGCACCAGAGGGCAACAGAGACCGCCCTAGAGACTTGTATTGGACTCAGGTGTGTCTTATTATTTCATGAGTGTGTCCCTGTTAAAAGAGGTGTGTTTTCTGGGCCTCCCGGGTGGTGCAGTGGTCTAAGGCACTAGCGACTCCTGTGGTGTGCCGGGCCCAGTGCACGCTGACCAGACAGCAAGGTACACAGTGTTTCCTCCGACACATTGGTTGGCTTCTGGGTTGGATGCGCGCTGTGTTAAGAAGCAGTGCGGCTTGGCTTGGTTGGGTTGTGTTTCGGAGGACGCATGACTCTCGACCTTCGTCTCTCCCGAGCCCGTACGGAAGTTGTAGTGACAAGACAGTAATAATTTCTTTAAATAAATAAAAAAAATTAAAAGAGGTGTGTCTTCTGTGGTCCTTTGCAGAAGCTTGAATTGTTTACCGTGTGCGTTCATTTCCTGAGTGAGTTTTCGAGATTTAGTGTTTGTTGTTTTCTAGTGTACTGTGATCCTGCGGCTACTGTTTCTCAGTAAAGTATTTATGTTTATCCTTAACCACTGATTCCTCGTCTGGTCTCTTCTGCACATGGGTCCAACCTCCGTTCAGTCAGTCATGCTTACAGCTTTTTGTTGTAATTAAAGATCCTGTATCCTGCTGTGCCTGTTTTCCTGCCTGACACTGTTTATCCTTGTGGCAGCAGGTAGCCTAGTGGTTAGAGCATTGGACTTGTAACCAAAAGGTTGTAAGATTGAATCCCCGAGCTGACAAAGTAAAAAATCTGTCATTCTGAACAAGGCAGTTTACCCACTGTTCCTAGGCTGTCATTGAAAATAAGAATTTGTTCTTAACTGACTTGCCTAGTTAAATAAAATAAAAATCCTCTCACTGCAGTTTTGCCACTTTGGTTCCTGTTCCACATCTCACTGCTACCCTGTTCTGGGTTCAGCTCACCACCACTCCCTTGGATTCCCCTTCGGACCTGTCCCAACCCAGCTCACTCCAACCTCTTCCAAAAACGGCAAGCCCCACACCCAGGAGGAGCCAATGTCCAAGACTCATCAGCCAGTGCTACAGATGCCGTCGTGGTTCTACACCGGTAGCCCAAGATCCCAGCCCCCGAGCGGTAAGACGGCTACCCGGGAGGATGCAAGGGGTTTATCACTCAGTGTTCTCTGGTGTTTGAGCTACAGTCCACCTCGTTCCACACAGATTGGGCCATGATCGCCTACATCATCTTTCTACTCTCGGCAAGGCCCTGGCGTGGGCAACGGCATTGTAGGAACAGCAGCCACTATCTTGCAGATCCATAGCAGCCTTCACTGTCTAGCTGCGACGAGTCTTCGACCACCCAGTCGGTGGACGAGAAGCGACCAGCCGACTGTTCGACCTCTGCCAAGAGGCCAGACCAGTGGCTGACTTTGTCATTTAGTTTCGCACCCTCGCCGCCAAGAGTGGGTGGAATACGGAGGCACTAGTTACTGCTTTCCACCAAGGTCTGTCTAACTCCATCAAAGATGATCTGGCCAGTCGGGAACTGGGAGAGGACCTCGAGTCCCTGATGACGCTGGCAATCAGGTTGACAACTGCATCTGGGAATGGGTAAGACAGCACCCTTTTGACACCACTCCATCATTCCGGTTCCCTGAGTACCCCAAGGCCACTGAGCCCAGTATGGAGGATCCCATGCAGCTGGGTCACACACGTCTGAGCCCACAGCACCGTTTCAGGTGCATGTGCGAAGACTGCTTCCTCTACGGCGGAGGTCTCGGAAATCTCTGCGACCTGCCCAGAGTTTACGGAATACGCCAGGGGAAGAAACTGACGAGCTGTGCAGTTACCTCTCAGCTACCCAGTCACCATCTGTTACTACCCGCAACCCTCCACTGGGACAACTGTCAGCACCAGATTCAAGCCTTTGTGGACTCCAGGGCTGCGAATAATTTAATTGATCAAGACTTTGCCAGATATTTACAGAGCCCCTGCATGAAATGTCCCATCAATCTGCAGATTAAAGCCCTCGATGTACACCCCATTGGCTCCGGTCAGGTGGAATATCAGACCAAGCCCATTCTTCCGCAGGTTGGGGTGAACCACTGAGACTCTTAGTTTTCTGTTGATCGCTGCTCCCGAGAACCTCCTTATACTAGGGTACCCCTGTGTAACAGTATAGCTTCCGTCCCTCTCCTCGCCCCGAACCAGGGACCCTCTGCACACATCAACAACAGCCACCCTCAAAGCATCGTTACCCATCACGCCACAAAAGCCGTGGCCCTTGCAGAGCAAGGAGAAAAACTACTTCAAGGTCTCAGAGTGACGAGTGACATCACCGATTGAAACGCTATTAGCGTGCACCACCGCTAACTAGCTAGCCATTTCACATCGGTTACACTTGGCTAGCTCTACATAACCCACTAGTTTCCTGGTCCATGGGACACCTACTAGACTGGGGTATGGCCTGCCAAACTAAATGTCTAAGACCCCCACCAAGAGCCTCATCGTGTCCTCCTGCATCCCTTGAAGACTGTTACGGATCCCTTTTTGCCCGACAGTCTAGGGGGGATGGTAATGAGACCCGTAACATAACTCATGCAAATTATAATTGTGACAAAGTAAAAGTGAGAACGAAATAACCAGGACAACTGAAATCTCAAGGTTTATTTGAAAACACACGGTAATGGGGGGAGCAGGAAAAGGGGCTGAGCTGGACCCAAGGAAAGAAACGATAAGTATTCAAAAACCACCTAAGCTAGACTAGCCTACTTTAACAACAGCTAACTAACTAACCAAAAATACAGGGAAAGGGAAAGGAACTGTGATAGGTTAGGAAAACAGGAGGAGGTGTGTCTTCTGATTGATGATTCATTTTTGACTGATTGGGGAGTGATGATTTTCACCTGTGAGGGGAGAAGGAGAGCAAACACAGGATACATACACACACACACAGGATACCTGTATCCGTAACAAAGACCAATGCTTTTTCCTGCTCCTCGACCTCCGGGATGCTTTCAGTAAGAGGCAGACTGCCACCCTTCCCCTCATCGTCCTTACGACTGTGCCATAGAACTTCCCGAGGTCATCTGTGCTCCCTTTCGACCCCTGAACCAGCAGTCATGAACAATTACACCCGGGAGTCACTGGAGGCAGGTTTCAATCGCCCCTCTACATCCCCTGCTGGAGCAGGCTTCTTCATGGGTAAGAAGAATGGAGGCCTGCGTCCCTGCATCGACAACAGAGAGCTGAACCAGATTACGATCAAGAATTGTTACTCCCTACCCCTGATGTCCTCCGCATTGGAGTTGGTACAAGGGGCCCAATTCTTCACCAAACTGGACCTCTGTAAGCGTTGCAATCTGGTGAGAATCAGGGAAGGAGATGAGTGGAAGACTGCCTTTATTTATTTTTAATTTTTTATTTCACCTTTATTTAACCAGGTAAGCTAGTCGAGAACAAGTTCTCATTTACAACTGCGACCTGGCCAAGATAAAGCAAAGCAGTGCGACAGAAACAACAACACAGAGTTACATGGAATAAACAAGTGTACAGTCAACACAATAGAAAAAAAGAAAGTGTGTGCAAATGGCATGAGGAGGTATGGCAATAAATAGGCCATAGTAGCAAAGTAATTACAATTTAGCAGATTAACACTGGAGTGAGATGATGATGAGCAGATGATGGTGTGTAAGTAGTGATACTGGTGTGCAAAAGAGCAGCAAAGTAAATAAAAACAATATGGGGATGAGGTAGGTAGATTGGGTGGGCTATTTACAGATGGACTATGTACATCTGCAGCGATCGGTTAGCTGCTCAGATAGCTGATGTATAAAGTTAGTGAGGGAAATGTAAGATTCCAGTTTACGAGATTTTTTTAACACCCCTAGTGGCCACTATGAGTATTTAGTAATTATTTTCGGATTATCGAACTCTCCGGCAGTCTTTCAAGAATTGGTCAATGACACCCTGAGGGACATGTTGAATTGGTTCATCTTTGTTTACCTCAACGACATCTTGATCTTCTCCAAGACCATTCCGGATCACACACTGCATGTCCACCAAGTCCTGAGACGCCTCCTGCAGTCAACTATATCAAGATAGAGAAGTGTGAGTTCCACGTATCCCAGGTTTCGTTCCTGGTCTCATTACCTCTACCACAGGCATCCAAATGAACCCCGTAAAAATTGAGGCAGTTGCCGACTGGCCCCGTCCCACCTCACTCCAGCATTCCTCGCAACTTTGGTGTGGTGGCAGCGCCTCACACAGTCCTAACCAGTAAGTCCCAGACCCGTTTTTGCTGTACCCCCGAGGCTGACAGGGGGGGTTCCTCTTGGCACCAGAGGGCAGCAAATGCCACCCTAGAATCTTTTATTGGAGGTGTGTATTATTATGCCTAGAAGACCAGCATCTCAGAGTCACCTCTTCACTGTTGAGACTGATGTTTTGCGGGTAATATTTAATGAAGCTGCCAGTTGAGGACTTGTGAGGCTTCTGTTTCTCAAACTATACACTCTAATGTACTTGTCCTCTTGCTCAGTTGTGCACTGGGGCCTCCCACTCCTCTTTCTATTCTGGTTAGGGCCAGTTTGCGCAGTTCTGTGAAGGGAGTAGTACACCGCGTTGTACGAGATCTTCAGTTTCTTGGCAATGTCTCACATGGAATAGCCTTAATTTCTCAGAACAAGAATAGACTGACGAGTTTCAGAAGAAAGTGCTTTGTTTCTAGCCATTTTGAGCCTGTAATCGAATCCACACATGCTGATGCTCCAGATACTCAACTAGTCTAAAGAATGCCAGTTTAATTGCTTCTGTAATCAGGACAACAGTTTTCAATTGTGCTAACATAATTGCAAAATGGTTTTCTAATGATCAAATAGCCTTTTAAAATGATAAACCTGGAGTAGCTAACACAACGTGCCATTGGAACACAGGAGTGATGGTTGCTGATAATGGGCCTCTGTACGCCTATGTAGATATTCCATTAAAAATCTGCTGTGTCCAGCTACAATAGTCATTCACTGTATTTATGATCGATTTGATGTTATTTTAATCGACAAAAAAATTGCTTTTCTTTCAAAAAAAAAATACTTTTCTAAGTGACCCCAAACTTCTGAACGGTGACCCCAAACCACTCCGTATTTGGTGTGACCACCATTTGCCTCATGCGACACATCTCCTTTGCATGGAATTGATCAGGCAGTTGATTGTGGCCTGTGGTATATTATCCCACTCCTCTTCAATGGGTACGTGAAGTTGCTGGAGATTGCCGGGAACTGAAACATGCTGTTGTACACGTCGAGCCAGAGCATCCCAAACATGCTGAATGGGGGACATGTATGGTGAGTATGCAGACCATGGAAGAATTGGCACATTTTCAGCTTCCAGGAAATTTGTACAGATCCTTGCGACATGGGGCCTTGCATTATCATGCTGAAAAAGGAGGTGATGGCGGCAGATGAATGGCACGACAATGGGCCTCAGGATCTCATCACATTCAAATTGCCATCGATAAAATGCAATTGTGTTCGTAGCCTACAGTGGGGCAAAAAAGTATTTAGTCAGCCACCAATTGCGCATGTTCTCCCACTTAAAAAGATGAGGCCTGTAATTCATCATAGGTACACTTCAACTATGACAGACATAAGCAAAAAAAAAAAATCCAGAAAAGCACATTGTAGGATTTTTAATGAATTTATTTGCAAATTATGGTGGAAAATAAGTATTTGGTCACCTACAAACAAGCAAGTTTTCGCTCACAGACCTGTAACTTCTTTAAGAGGCTCCTCTGTCCTCCACTTGTTACCTGTATTAAATTGAGAGAAATAAGCTGTTTGTGCATATGGCAAACTTTTGGGATATTTTATTTCAGCTCGTGAAACATGAGATCAACACTTTACATTTTGCATTGATACTTTTGTTCGGTATAGTTATTCATGCATCTAATTAGCCTATTTCTCAGCGGAGCCGACGGAGGCCCGCCTCCGCCTCCTCACCTAATTGCAGTGGTGTAAAGTACTTAAGTAAAATTACTTTAAAGTGCTACTTTAGTAGTTTTTTGAGGTATCTGTCCTTTACTTTACTATTTATATTTTTTACTACTTTTCCTTCAGTACATTTCTAAAGAAAATAATGTACTTTTTACTCTATACATTTTCCCTGACACCCGAAAGTACTGGTTACATTTTTCCAACTTTTCTTTCCAATTCACTCGAGGTTGAAACCAGAGATCTGTATAAAAGGACAAGATGCTCATGTCTCCGCCCTAACAATGGGAGTCTTGTCCCAAAGGCAGGAAGGCAGGAGACAAGCTTAGGTTTGCATATTATGCCCATTGAAACATTGAGTTTATTCTGGATAGAGTTTGGCAAGAGTGAGACCTCTCGTTTCGCCTCTTCCTCTCTGCTGAAACTGTGCTTGCGGATATTATTCATACCCCTTTACCTTTTCCACATTTTGTTACGTTATCGCCTTATTCCAAAATGTATTTAAAAAAATGTTATCATAAATCTACACACAATACCCCATAATGACCAAGCAAAAACAGTTTTTTTAGACATTTTGGCAAATGTATAAAAATAAACTGGTTCACATAAGTATTCAGACCCTTTGTTATGAGTCTCAAAATTGAGCTCTGTTGCATCCTGTTTCCATTGATCATCCTTGAGATGTTTATACAACTTGATTGGAGTCCACCTGTGGTAAATTAAATTGATTAGACATGATTTGGAAAGGCACACGCCTGTCTATATAAGGTCACACAGTTGACAATGCATGTCAGAGGAAAAACCAAGCCATGAGGTCGACGGAATTGTCCATAGAGCTCAAAGACAGGATTGTGTCAAGACACAGATCTGGGGAAGGGTACCAAAAATTATCTAAAGGATTGAAGGTCCCCAAGAATGCAGTGGGATTCATAATTTTGAAATAGAAGAAGTATGGAACCACCAAGACTCTTCATAGAGCTGGCCACCTGGACAAACTGAGCAATCGAGGGAGAAGGGACTTGGTCAGGGAGGTGACCAAAAACCAGATGGTCATTCTGCTGAGCTCTAGAGTTCATCTGTGGTGATGGGAGAAAATTCAAGAAGGACAGCCATCTCTGCAGCACTCCACCAGCCTGTATGGTACAGTGGCCAGACGCAAGGCACTCCTCAGTAAAAGGCATATGAAATCCCGCTTGGAATTTGACATAAGGCACCTAAAGACTCTCAGACCATGATAAACAAGATCCTCTGGTCTGATGAAACCAAGATTGAACTCTTTGGCCTGAATGCCAAGCATCACGTCTGGAGGAAACCTGACACCATCCGTACGGTGAAGAATAGCGGTGGCATCATCATTCTGTGGGGATGTTTTTCAGCAGTACAGATTGGGAGACTAGTCAGGATCGAGGGAAAGATGAACGAAGCAAAGTAATGAGATATCCTTGATGAAAACCTGTTCCAGAGTGCTCAGGACTTCAGACTGGGGTGACGGTTCACCTTCCAACAGGACAACAACCCTAAGCACACAGCCAAGTCAATGCAGGAGTGGCTTCGGGACAAGTCTCTGAATGTCCTTGAGTGGCCCAGCCAGAGCCCAGACTTGAACCCGATCGAACATCTCTGGAGAGATCTGAAAACTCCCCAAATACAGGGGTGCCAAGCTTGAAGTGTCATACCCTAGAAGACTCAAGACTTGAATTGCTGTTAAAGGTACTTCAACAAAGTACTGAGTCTGAATACTTATGTAAATGTGTTATTTCAGTGATGTATTTGTTATAAATGTGCAACATTTTCTAAAAACCTGTTTTTTCATTGTCATTATGGGGTATTGAGTGTTGAAGTAAAAAAACAAAACAATTTTAGAGTACTTCTGCAACATAACAAAATGTGGAAAAAGTCAAGGGGTCTGAATACTTCCCGAATGCACTGTATGTATCACAACCAGCCGTGATCTGGAGTCCCATAGGGTGGCACACAATTGGCCCAGCGTCATCCGGGTTAGGGTAGGGTTTGGCCGGGGTAGACCGTCATTGTAAAATAAGAATTTCTACTTAACTGACTTGCCTAGTTAAATAAAGTTTAAATAAAATAAAAACGTCACCGGAAAAAGCATCAGAGCAAGCAAAACAGCACCATTCTATATCTAGCCCATGTATCTGATGCTGTCTGGACAGAAATAGTATGACACGACATACACTTTTGATCCAGATAGCACCAGATACATGGTCTACAGATACTGAGACAGAGGACGGGCACGGAGATGCGGTAGGGTGGGCCGGGCCCCCTAGGATTCGCCCATAATGCTGGACCTGCCAATGTTGAATTTAAATAGGCTACCAGCTAAATACTGTATATAGCTAGGCTAGACTGCATTGTCTACATAATGAAACAATCCCTTTTGGTTTGACGGTGGACTTTGTCACATGTGCCGAATACAACAAGTGTAGTAGACCTTACTGTGAAATGCTTACTTACATGCCCTTAACCAACAATGCAGAGTTCTTCTTTTAAGTAAGAAAATATTTGCAAAATATGACCTGAAGATCACTGACTTCATGATATTACCTAGTTATTTCCCCTCCAAGTTCCCAATTGTCTTGAAAGCAACATGACCATCATTCCTACAGAATTGTTTTATTAGCTTAATGTTACATTTTTTAAGGCATGTTTTTTTTAAATTTAATAAATAAAAAAATCTGCGCGGTAGATCTTGGCTTGCTTTTTGACTGCGAAAGTGATCATGACTCAGAAAAGGTTGGTGACCACTGCAGTAGGGGGTAGATATTTTAGTTGTATCAGCTTGAACATTTTGAGTAACTCCACTAAACCACACTTTCCCTATAATTTCCCAGTGTGCCTTGTCTTTGAGTGAATTGTAGTTACCACCTATGACTCTATTTGTTAGTGATAGAAACATGGTTGTTGAATTAATTCATTTTCAGTTCTGTGGCCTTCACCAAGTGAGTTCCTAAGGCAGTGTTTCCCAAACTTGGTCCTCGGGACACAAAGGGTTGCACGTTTTGGATTTGCCCTAGAGTTACACAGCTGATTTAAGATGATTAAAGCTTGATGATGAGTTGGTTATTTGAATCAGCTGTGAAGTGCTAGGGCAAAAAAACAATTTTGGGAAACCCTGATATAGAGAGCAGCTGTTGCTTCATGACGTATCTCTACCTGAAAATACATGATCTAAGTGATTGATAGCTGGTATTAGGCAGTCATAAAAGTATACTTATTTACTTTAAAGAACTATAAAATAGCGATTTTGTCAGACAGCATAGGCAGCAGATCTATAGATCTATAGATGATGGCTTGGAATAAAATAATAGTCATCAAATAAAACAAATGTAATATACACAACTGAAATATTTTCGTAAAGTAATATATTAGAGTAAAAAAATAAAGTATGGCTAATAAGCGATAAGCATTAATGGGCAGTCAATACCATCATGGGACGTTCATTAACTGTTTTATTCTGTGTAGTTGGAGCATTCAACCCACAAAATGCATAGTGCAAAATGTTAAATAAAATAATCTTGAAATTGAAAACTGTGATTATTTTTTAAATAATCTAACCGAAACTGAACCGACCTCAAAAAGCACTCAACACTGTAAGGTATTCGCTCCCCTTGACTTTTTCTAAATGTTGTTGTGTTACAGCCTGAATTAAATATATATATTTAGTGAATTATGTTTTTTTTTTGTTTTTTTTTAATAAATTATAAAAAAATTTAAAGCTGAAATGTCTTGAGTAAATAAATATTCAACACCTTTGTTATGGAAATCCTAAATATGTTCAGGAGTAAACATTTGATTAACAAGTTACATAATAAGCTGAATGGACTGTGTGCAATAATAGCGTCTGTACCCAACACATACAATTACAGTGCCTTGCGAAAGTATTCGGCCCCCTTGAACTTTGCGATCTTTTGCCACATTTCATGCTTCAAACATAAAGATATAAAACTGTATTTTTTTGTGAAGAATCAACAACAAGTGGGACACAATCATGAAGTGGAACGACATTTATTGGATATTTCAAACTTTTTTAACAAATCAAAAACTGAAAAATTGGGCGTGCAAAATTATTCAGCCCCTTTACTTTCAGTGCAGCAAACTCTCTCCAGAAGTTCAGTGAGGATCTCTGAATGATCCAATGTTGACCTAAATGACTAATGATGATAAATACAATCCACCTGTGTGTAATCAAGTCTCCGTATAAATGCACCTGCACTGTGATAGTCTCAGAGGTCCGTTAAAAGCGCAGAGAGCATCATGAAGAACAAGGAACACACCAGGCAGGTCCGAGATACTGTTGTGAAGAAGTTTAAAGCCGGATTTGGATACAAAAAGATTTCCCAAGCTTTAAACATCCCAAGGAGCACTGTGCAAGCGATAATATTGAAATGGAAGGAGTATCAGACCACTGCAAATCTACCAAGACCTGGCCGTCCCTCTAAACTTTCAGCTCATACAAGGAGAAGACTGATCAGAGATGCAGCCAAGAGGCCCATGATCACTCTGGGTGAACTGCAGAGATCTACAGCTGAGGTGGGAGACTCTGGCCATAGGACAACAATCAGTCGTATATGGCACAAATCTGGCCTTTATGGAAGAGTGGCAAGAAGAAAGCCATTTCTTAAAGATATCCATAAAAAGTGTCGTTTAAAGTTTGCCACAAGCCACCTGGGAGACACACCAAACATGTGGAAGAAGGTGCTCTGGTCAGATGAAACCAAAATTGATATTTTTGGCAACAATGCAAAACGTTATGTTTAGCGTAAAAGCAACACAGCTCATCACCCTGAACACACCATACCCACTGTCAAACATGGTGGTGGCAGCATCATGGTTTGGACCTGCTTTTCTTCAGCAGGGACAGGGAAGATGGTTAAAATTGATGGGAAGATGGATGGAGCCAAATACAGGACCATTCTGGAAGAAAACCTGATGGAGTCTGCAAAAGACCTGAGACTGGGACGGAGATTTGTCTTCCAACAAGACAATGATCCAAAACATAAAGCAAAATCTACAATGGAATGGTTCAAAAATAAACATATCCAGGTGTTAGAATGGCCAAGTCAAAGTCCAGACCTGAATCCAATCGAGAATCTGTGGAAAGAACTGAAAACTGCTGTTCACAAATGCTCTCCATCCAACCTCACTGAGCTCGAGCTGTTTTGCAAGGAGGAATGGGAAAAAATTTCAGTCTCTCGATGTGCAAAACTGATAGAGACATACCCCAAGCGACTTACAGCTGTAATCGCAGCAAAAGGTGGCGCTACAAAGTATTAACTTAAGGGGGCTGAATAGTTTGGAAGCCCAATTTTTCAGTTTTTGATTTGTTAAAAAAGTTTGAAATATCCAATAAATGTCATTCCACTTCATGATTGTGTCCCACTTGTTGTTGATTCTTCACAAAAAAATACAGTTTTATATCTTTATGTTTGAAGCCTGAAATGTGGCAAAAGGTCGCGCAAAGTTCAAGGGGGTCGAATACTTTCGCAAGGCACTGTAGCTGAAAGGTCCCTCGGGTGAGCAGTGAATGTCAGACACAGATTCAACCACAAAGACCAGGGAGGTTTTCCAATGCCTCGCAAAGAAGGGCACCTATGGTAGATGGGTAAAAAAAGTTAGTAATTACACTTTGGATGGTGTATCAATACTCCCAGTCACTACAAAGACAAGGTGTCCTTCCTAACTCAGTTGCTGGAGAGGAAGCAACCTGCTCAAGGATTTCACCATGAGGCCAATTGTGACTTTAAAACAGTTAGAGTTTAATGGCTGTGATAGGAGAAAATTGAGGATGGATCAACATTATAGTTACTCCACAATACTAACCTAAATGACAGAGTGAAATGAAGAAAGCTGGTACAGAATAAAAAATATGCAATAAGATAGAAAATATAATACAAAATATGCAAAAAGGCACTAAAGTAAAACTGCAAAAAATTACGCAAAGAATTTAACCTCTTGAAACTCCCCATCCCGGATCCGGGATTGTGACTAAGCCTCAGGCTCATTAGCATAACGCAACGTTAACGATTTCTGAAAATCGCAAATAAAATTAAAATAATGCGTTTGCTCTCAAGCTTAGCCTTTTCTTAACAACTCTGTCATCTCAGATTTTCAAAATATGCTTTTGAACCATAGAAATTGACTAATTTGTGTAAGAGTATGCAAAGCTAGCATAGCATTTTGTGTAGCATGTAGCACGCAACATTTTCACAAAAGCCAGATAACCAAATAAATAAAATCATTTACCTTTGAAGAGCTTCTGATGTTTTCAATGAGGAGACTCCCAGCCACATACCAAATGCGCAGTGTTTCCTGAAAGCGTCTGTGTGTAGGAGAAATCGTTCCGTTTTCTACATTGCGCCTGGCTACCGAAACGAACCGAAAATGCAGTCACCTACAACGTGAAACTTTTTCCGGATTAACTACATAATATCGACCGAAACATGGCAAACGTTGTTTGGAATCAATCCTCAAGGTGTTTTTTCACATATCTCTTCATTGACATGCAGTTCGTGGAAGCTTGCTTTCTCTCTGTGCCCCATGGAAAAATACTGGCAGGTGACTTTTGCGCACCAATTTCGGCGCAGGACACCGGGCGGACACGTGGTAAATGTGGTCTCTTATGGTCAATCTTCCAACGATCTGCCTACAAATACGTCACAATGCTGCAGACACCTTGGGGAAACGACAGAAAGGGCAGACTCATTCCTCTTGCGTTCACAGCCATATAAGGAGATCATGAAAGACAGAGCCTCAAAAATCCTTGTCATTTCCTGGATGCCAAGTCATCTTGGTTTTGCCTGAAGCTCACGTTAAAGGGCACGCACAGAGAAGATATTTGTATTTCTGGACACGTCAGAGTGTTTTCTTTCGAACAGTAGCAATTATATGCATAGTCGAGCATCTTTTTGTGACAAAATATCTTGTTTAAAACGGGAACGTTTTTCTTCCAAAAATGAAATAGCGCCACCATAAGTGTAAGAGGTTAACTTTATGTCCTGAATACAAAGTGTTATGTTTGGGGCAAATCCAACACAACACATCACTGCATACCACTCTTCATATTTTCAATCATGGTGGTGGCTGCATCATGTTATGGGTATGCTTGTAAATTGGCAAGGACTATGGAGTTAAAAAAATAATAATCTAAATGTAGCTAAGCACAGGAAAAATCCTAGAGGAAAACCTGGTTTCGTCTGCTTTCCAACAGACACTGGGATACAAATTGCTTACCAAGACGACATTGAATGTTCCTTAGTGGCCTAGTTACAGTTTTGACTTAAATCGTCTTGAAAATCTATGGCAAGACTTGAACATGTCTGTCTAGTAATGATCAACAACCAACTTGACAGAGCTTGAAGAATTTGAAAAAGAATAATGAGCAAATATTGTACAATCCAGGAGTGTAAAGTTCTTTGAGAATTACCCAGAACAACTCACAGCTGTAATTGCGGCCAAAGATGATTCGAACATGTAATGACTTAGGGTGTTAGTACTTATGTAAATAAAAATATTTCTGTATTTAAGTTTTTATTTAAAAAAACATTTTTTAAATCATAAAACATTTTTTTCATTTTGTCATTATGAGGTATTTTGTGTAAATGGGTGCAATTATTTGTTTTAATCCATTTTGAATTCAGGATGTAACACAACAAAATGTTCGCTACACCAGACCTTCGGCTGCACTTTCCATCACAAGCAAAGAGCCGTCCCCCCACCTGATCCACAAGCTTTTGTCTTGATTTCATTTGATTGAAAGACTTTGACAAAGACATCAATGGGCCAGACCCAAAATGAAAGCATAAGGGCACTCTCATCCACCAACACTTATACAGAAGCCATTGGCTTCACCATACCCACATCTAAGCCTTTCATTTTGTCACTAACTGACTAACCTAAGAATAACCCAATTTAGGGTCATTTGATTCTGATGGTCAGAAGATCAGAAAGAAGGGCAGTTGAGGTTTTATTAAGCCCCAAATATAGTAAGTTGAGATGGGGGGGGATCGTTTTATTTCAAATCAAGCTCTCTCGAGGAGGGAGATGACCTCAGCAATCTGATTACTATCTGTGTTATCATAAGGCATTCTGACTCCTTTTGAGTAAATCTGACTGTGTGTCTGCAATGGTGCTGCTGATAAACAAACATATGAGGTGTTCCTGAACTTTAGTCAAGTTATATAGACTGAATGCACCGGGGTGCACCTTTAACCTGAAGCAATAAGATAGGGGCATATTATTTAAGATGTCAGTCTAATATGTGTTATGACTAACATGTCAATCAAGGCAGAAACCTGTCAATATTAATCAGACAATATACTGAATGTTGTTTGATGAATAATTGTACGTTAACAACAACTGTGGTCATAACAGTGCCCGCATTAGTAGAAATGAAAGAGAAATGCACGTCCAGTTTCTTTTTTCTTTTTGACAGCAAACTTGGAATGAAGTTGTACATTTCTTTTCAATGCCGACACTTCAAAACGCATTGATAAAAGTGTGTGTTGATTTGGAATTCCTGCCATTTCGGTGTGAAAACCATAACAGGTTCTTGAAACCAATTTAAGTCCTGATCCAGACCTTTTTCCTCTTGAACTTTAAAAGGCATTTTGAACTACATTTGGCCTTAATGAGATTAGTTTATGCACACATGGTGATGATTATAAATCAGAACAAATGTCAGAATGGTTTTATTAATTGTTAAGGCATGTGGGACTTGCGCTGTGTCTTTCACAGTACTTAAAATACAGTGTTTTCGACATACATTGCTACTGTCCACGTGCCGTATCATTATCATTTTAACACTGGAAAATAATTGATGTTTTGACACCCATAAAAACCAAAGTCCTCAGCTCCATAAAAGTATGTCAACGTAAAGAATTTGACCTACTATACAATTTAACACTTCACTTTAAAAGCTAAGCACTGTTACACTTTTTGATTGTGTGAGATAACAATAACAATATGACCTGTGGGCGAACAAGCTTGAGGAATGCTTCAACATGACATATTTCAGGAGATATCGCAAGAGAAACACAAACAGTAACTGAAGAAGCAAATGTAATGAGTCTTTGCACCAGGGCACACCAAGATCAACCATCCTGAATCACACTGTAAGACACTGGCAGGGAGTCCTCTCTAATACTGCCATGTATAGGTTACAGTGTATTTACAGCTCACACCTTGACTACCACATCACAACAAGCCTGCTTGACTCTCAATCAGTGTGTAAGTCTATACTTACCGATGTTGACTCGATGGAGGAGGCTTGCCTTTAGCCTCTAGATCTATGATGAGGTGGGATGGCCTTGATGTGTCCACAACAAAAACCCAGACAAGTCGTTCCTTGCATGTTGCTTTCTTGGTTGAGGGTACAGTGAGAATAACAATGTAAAAAGGAATGAACAGGCTTTGATGAAAGTCATTGCAAATGAAGGGTGGTGGGGAACTTGGTGTTAACGACATTTGGTTCTATTTGGAACATTAAAGCAGAGGAACAGTATCCCTATAAAGTCTCAAGGGGTATAGGAACATGTACAGGCCTTTTTAAAATAACGTACAAAGCTTCCTACACTATGGGACACAAATAAAACAGAGTTGATGAGCCTTTTGCTAAACTGACAGACGCAGCGATGCAATGAAGGAAATGGGGTTAATGGGTCGTTTCCATACGTTTACAGCTAGCAGTGTCGTTGACAACCTCACAGATAACTCGGGCATATTTCTCTCCACCCCCAGCATGTGGGCCCAAAACCTGCACACGCTGACTCAACAAAGAGCATATTTACCAGCCCAATGGCTGCTCCTTAGCGTGGGGTTTGCAGTCTAAAACTGGCAAGTCATCCTGGGGTTACAGTATTGTTTCACAGTTTCTTTGTTATCCTCGTCACACACTGGCATGACTCAGTCCTGTGAAATGAATATAGGCCAGGGTGTGATGTGGGGGATTGTGTATTTTCTGATATCTTACCAAAGGTCAATTTGTGGTTGAATGGGGCTCCCATTGCGTCGATAGACCATGAACCGCAGTAAATAATGCAGAGCCCATATAAAATGACTTTATTCCTTTATGTACTTTTCTTTCTGTTGGATAACAGATAATCTATGTTTAAAAAAAACTAACTTTTTCAAGCACCTCCTTGATTGAGCAACATCCGTGATTGTAAAAACATATGGGCACACAAAACGTTGCTCTTCAGGACATCTTTGCCACAGATTTCCACAACATGGTTAGCTAAGCCTGGGCAAAACAACCCAGGAATGCAAGAGGCACACAGCAGCAGATAGTTTACGCCCTCTACAAGTTTCCAAATACACACTGTCTCCCTGTCAAGAAGCCTATCACATGCAGTCTAAATGTCCATGTTTGAACAATCAATATGATTTGATTGGTGTAGTCTCTCAATCTTGTGTTATGGTAAAATAACCAAAAAGTAATTACCTAAGGCAAAAAGCAGGATCACAAAGAGAGGGCCACAGAAAAGGGCTCAGAAAAGGAGAGGGCGAACTTAGGATGGGGACAAGCTGAACTGAAATGTGACACAGATCACTCACTTGCCCTGGGAGAAGATAAGATGGTATAGGGGAGAGGGGGGCAAGAGCCTTGTCCCTGGACCAAAAGTTGTTTTGTAAAATGATCCACTGTTATCAAGCATGAAGAATTCTAGAAGCGCTTTGGACTCAGCCTTTTTGCTCGTGGCAGTGGTCTCTGGAGCCATGTCTGTACTGCATTAAAAATACAAAAAGAAAACCCCAAACTAGGAAGGCTTTGAGTCAAGCATTGCTACAGTACAACACCCTGAGACTTCAAAGCTTTGATTCCTATAGGAACAATTGAATATCATAAAGATAAAATCAGGGAAACCACGGCACAGGATCCAACTTCCATTAATAAGTACAGGGTTTCCAGCACACCATGTATACATGCAGTGTGAAGTCCCTGCATTCACAGTAGTCTATGTTGCATGAGACTTTGTCTCAGTTCATTATTTCTGAGTCAGCAGTATATGATCATGGCTTGAACCAAAGACAAAAACCCTATTGTCTAGTCTAGGCTAGATATACAGTGCCTTCAGAAAGTATTCACACCCATTGATTTTTTTCCCCCACATTTTGTTGTGTCACAGCCTGAATATAAATGGATTCAATTGAGGTTGTGTGCCACTGGCCTATACACAATACCTCATAATGTCAAAGATGAATTATGTTTTTTGAAACAAAAATGAAAATCTGAAATGTCTTGAGTCAAGTATTCAGCCCATTGTTATGACATGTCTAAATAAGTCTAGGAGTACAAATGTGCTTAACAAGTCACATAATATGCTGCATGGACTCACTTTGTGCAATAATAGTGTTTAACGTGATTTTTGAATGACTACCAAACAATAACAACCACAAAGACCAGAGTTTTTCCAATGCCTGGTGAAGAAGGGCACCTATTGGTAGATGGGGAAACAAATTACATAATCTGACACTGAATATCCCTTTGAGCGTGGTGAAGTTATTAATTCCACTTTGGAATGTGTATCAATACACCCTGCCACTACATTATACAGGTGTCCTTCCTAACTCAGTTGCCGGAGAGGAAGGGAACTGCTCAGGAATTTCACCATAAAGTTTTAAAACGTTAAAACAGTTAAAGAGTTTAATGACTGTGATAGAAAAGTGAGGATGGATCAACAACATTGTAGTTACCCCACAATACTAGCCTAGATGACAGAGTGAGAAGGAAGCCCGTACATAATAAAAAATATTCAAAAATATGCATTCTGTTTGCAATAAGGCACTAAAGTAAAACTGCAAAAAAATGTGTCAAAGAAATGAACATTATGTCCTGAATACAGTGTTATGTTTGGGGCAAACACAACACATCACTGAGCACCACTCTTCATATTTTCAAGCATGGTGGTGGCTGCATCATGTAATGAGTATGCTTGTCATTGGCAAGGACTAGGGAGATTGAAGACTCCAGGTGTGTAAAGCTCTTCAAGAATTATCCAGAAAAGCTCACAGTGTAATTGCTGCCAAAGGTGATTCTAACATGTATTGATTTAGGGGTGTGAATACTTATGTAAATGAGATATTTCTGTATTTCATTTTCAATACATAAAAAAAATCATCCTAAAACGTGTTTTCACTTTGTTATTATGGGGTATTGTGTGTAGATGGATGAGAAGAAAAACAACAATTGAATCCATTTTGAATTCAGGCTGTAACACAAAACGTGGAATACATCAAGGGCTATGAATCATTTCTGCAGGCACTGTAGCTGAAAGCGACTAAAACCGTGTGTCCTTTAGTACATATACAGTAAATTACAATATCTAATAATAATATTTATTGGCAATTTATGTTATGGTACAGAAATGACCAGGGATTCTCTAATATATATTGTAAAATTATAATTACATAGTAACCTCTGAATTACTTATTTGTTGGGATTAGATGAATCAGGCACCACTAGGGACTATTTGTCAGTCCATCTGTAATTTGCATGTCTTGTATTTATGGAGTATGTAAAATTAACTATGCAAAACTAGCTAGTCTAAATCCCAGCATATTCAAATATTCTGAGGAACAACATTTCTAAGGTCCGCTCTCTAAAAGTATTTGACATAATCATGTTGAATGTATTGTTTGTAGCTTATAGATTCTTATACTATTGTGCACACACACACACACATCTAAACATCTGAGTAGAGGGTTTGTCCATTGTGGTCCTCCCAGGTGACACACACCCTCGGTCTGTAGGCCATCCTAGTGACATCCAGCTCAGGCTTACACTGGAACCAGGTTTGAAGCAGTTGATCCATCTGTTCCTGCTTGGTGATCCCATGGAGTCTCTCCTCCTCTTCATCCACCATGTCTTCTTCCCCCCTGTACCTGACTTCGGGTGAGAGAGGCAGTCTGAGTACTGCGTCTTCCCGCATGCCCTCGAAGAACTGCACAACGCACTTGCGGGCAAAATCGCGGCAGTGAAGCACGCAGGTCTCATCGAAGAGCTTCTGCTCGATGTCCAGGTAGTTGCTCCAGTAGCGCGTCTGGAGGTTGGTGGCGTGGTCGTCGAAACAGGGCTTGATGAGACGGCCCAGCGCACCCAAGAGAATGAAGAAGAGGAGGATAGACCAGCCAATCGCCTGTCAGGAAATACAGTACAAAGCATTGGCATTCTCGAATGGAGAGTGGAGGACATCAGTCGTCAGGGTGATAGTTTCTGACACACCCCGGTTTAGGAATGGGATTTGACTGTACAAATAACGAACAAAAGCCAGCCTACCTAAGTAGGGCAACAACATTCTTTTATCCATTTGAATACTAAACCCATCAACTCAAATACGTAAAGTAAAGACATTAGTTTCAGAGGTATATAAAAACGGGAGTGCACTCACTTGGGAGTAGCAGCGCACGTAGCGTGAAACAGCTTTACGAAATGTGCTGTTCCTGAAGATCATATCCTCCTTGCAGGGCACCTTGGCCATGAGCTTGATCAGGTCCAGGCCAGTATTGTTGGGTATGCCTGTGAAAGTATAGAGTACAACTAAAGTTTGTGTTTGAGTCCAAGTTCAAATGTTATAGTAGACAAGACTACTCTATTTTGGGTTTGGGTGAAAGTCAGTTAAGTTACAGTGCTATGAGTTAAGGTTATGATTGACAGGTGTTTCAGGCTATAGCTACCTGAGAAAGGCCTGGGGTCTACACTCATGCTAAAAGCACAGATGAAGATCTTCCCATCCAGCAGAGTGACCAGAATCCACACCATGGGCGCCAGTAGAGCCCTCTGCATCATGGCAGAGAACATGTACCTGCAGAGGGTTAGGAATAACATCACAATTACAGGAAGTAGTAGTCGTTTTTTGGAAGAAAAGCTATGACGGTAGTGGTCGTAAACACAGGAGCATGAGGTGGTTTGACAGCAGCACTTGACAACTCACTTGACAATGGCAGGATTTTTGCTTCTCTTCCCAATGGGTCTCAACCATTCTTCCATCATGACCCCTGTGTGTCGATTGACCAAAATTCCCAGGAAGAAGAATATTAAAGGCGGGACAAACATCACCCCCAGTGCGTAGAGTTTGTTGTATTGTGGAATACAGGGGCAGTTGAAGTCAAAGCTGGTGTAGAGCTTCACACTGATCAGGGCCAGTACAATACAGATTCCATTTGATATGGACTCGGAATTGGACTGAAAATACTGCAGAACTAACTTCAGACGGTCCATGGTTTAGTGAGACCGAAAACTTACGACACACACGTGATAATGATCCGGTAAAGTGGTCAGACTAGGTTAACACACTGTACCAAAGTAACCGCAAACACCTTAGTTTTAAGAACAAGATTTTCCCTACCACAAAATAGTCCTCACGGAAGAATCAACTTCATTCCATTGTTGAATAAAAAAGGTCAATACCGTACTAGTATTTTTGTTAGGTTGAGTCAAGTCAGAGCAGAGGTTGAAAACACACCAGCCAGGTTAGTGTCATCTGACCACACCCCAGTAGTACGTGTGCAGGTCGGAGCACACTGACAGTCTTTAGGAGAGAACGGAGGGTGTGTTCACTACCTCCTACTGTGCAGGTGCAACAGAGTTCAACACTGTATAACAATTACTGATCTTTGAATGACAGGTGTTCAATGACTTTGCTGTACTCTTATAAGAGCCAGAGCCTTTTCTACCTATTATTTTTTACTCTGAATAACCAATGTGAACTGTTCACATCAACTTTGTGTCTCACATTGCTTCCCAACCACAACACATTGTTTAATTAATACATGTGAAAACATGGATACTCCTTTCAAAGACAAAAGGTGCATTCACCAGTGCTGCTTACAGACTATGTACCTCTAAGAAATAGAACTCACATGATCAGAACTACACATTCAAGTGTTGGTTTATTTTTAGAAAATGAGTTGCAAACAAAACAATTAAAAGGACATGGTCTCAGCATGCATAAAGTGCTTGGAGTTTTGCTCCAACAGTGTCAACGAACCCGTTGCGTGAACAAGATATAGGAGTTCAGCATTTACTGTAGCATGCATTGTGAAAAGTAATTGATTCCAATTCAAGTGGGGCTTATGAATGATTACTTTAAGTGATTTAATCGTCACACCTAAAATTGGTAAAGGTCCTACCAGCATCCAAATCTATAGCAAAAACAGCATAATGGCAGTTATGAGATTTGTCTAAGATTTCAAAATACTTCATTATACAGTGTACAAAACATGCTCTTTCCATGAGACTGACCAGGTGAACACAATGATCACTTATTGATGTAACTTGTTAAATCCACTCCAATCAATTTAGATGAAGGCAGTATTTTTAAACATTGAGACATGGATTGTATGTGTGTGCCATTCAGAGGGTGAATGGGAAAAACAAGAACAGGGTATGGTAGGTGCCAGGTGCACTGGTTTGAGGGTCAAGAATTTCAACCCTGTTGGGTTTCACACAACACAAATGTGTAAGTAAAATGGTCCACCAACCAAATCGACAACTGTGGGAAGCATTGGCGTCAACATGGGCCAGCATCCGTGTGGAATGCTTGACACCTTGTAGAGTCCATGCCCTGACGAATTGAAGCTGTTCTGAGCACAACTCAATATTAGGAAGGTGTTCCTAAAGTTTTGTACATTCCGTGTATATGAACACTAGCTTCTGGAAGAAACGATTTGGTCTCCACTATAACCAACAGCATTTGACAAACTCCACAACAAAAAGTAACATTTACCATAGGCAGTAAAGACATCAAAACTTTAGTATAAACAGTAGTTTCAGGAGAATGGGTTGAGTAATTCCTCTAGTTTCTGTCTCAGTTGGTACAGTACTACAACGAACATCAGAGCAGTGGACCCTTAGGATCCAGCTCTAGCTTAAGGTTACGCCATTATGATTATCACATCTGTGCCTTTCAAATTTAGGTCAAGCTGATCTCCGATGATTCTTTGGCGTCGATCACCTTGAAAACTCCAACCTTCTGTTTGGAGCTCCTCTTGGCCTTGTCTGGAAAGAGACAAACTGGTTACATTACACACAATACAACAGAGGCCAAACAAAAGCAAGGTTTCATCAGGTGACCATGTTACGGGGAGAGGCACTGGTGCTCTGCAGTGGTAAAGCATCCTGACTAAGGCCGAGGACTTTAGTATATATTGTGACGCAGGTATGATCAACACCATTCATGATAACAGAAGTTGTGAATTGAATAGAACCCACAGCTTAACTCACCCAGAAGGTCACTGCGGTCCAGCAGAGCCTCCAGGTCCTTGTCACTAATGACCTTCCCCTTGGTGCTTTTCACTTCCCTGAAAAAGACAAGACACAATCATTAGATAACCATAGACTTCTGACCAACCTAATATAAAATATTTCTGAGTTTCATAATGAAAACACAATATGAAAATTGATCAAGGGGGTTGGGAAATAACACAAAACACCAAGTACTTCTCGTAATCTCTGGTGTTGAGAAGATCCATCAACTCAGACACGTCGACGCAGCTCTTGGTCTGTTTGAGCTCAGCTTTTCCTCCTTTGAATTTTTCTAATAAAAAATAAATAAACGGTACAGTCAGTCTGAATTCAGAGAATTCTATTAAATATTATCCCCAACAATTCCCTCAAGCTGATCATGTCACTGTTCAGACAGCCTAGCTATACAGGAAATCTAGTTTTGATAGTGCATTCGTAACATTGTCTCAATGTCTAAACCGTTGGGGGGGGGGTTAGGGTTTCTACTAGGCTAATATATTGAATGGATAATATAGTCATTTAAATTGAGTTTTAGGTACTTTATTTGATAAAATATTGAATATGGCCTTTACTACTATAGCCCATAGAAGCACACTGCACACTCATAAATGTATCATAAGGAATATGGTTTTAAAGTGTCTGTCCTATATCTAGGAGATAAGGAAGCTCAGGATTTTTTTTTTTTTTTTTTTACAGATTTACACATTTTATCAAATTTAAAACCTAATTTTTGTTGGCAAAAAAACAACCTACATATACTTCCATTAATTTGTATGGATTACCTTCAAACAAGTCCTGTGACACTTGTGGGGGAATTGTACAGCAAAACAGAACACCATCGTGTTTGTGAGAGTCATCTTACCAGAGTGGACAGTTTGTAGGGCAAACCATTCAGACGTTTGAAAAAAAAAAAAAAACTGATTTTCAGGATGTCTCATGGTCTGGCAACCGCAGGCCGACATAGGCGGAATTAAATGCAGGCCAATCATTAAAACTGTTCTCTATCTAAAACGTACGGATTTTGATGGGGATGTTTTGTATTATGTCACTTAAATAGACACGGGTGAATTCAAGAATTGAATTGGAATTTCAAATGAAC